>NW_007736893.1:29577-32601 GCF_000696425.1 Galeopterus variegatus
TGCAGAGGGAGAGAACATACCTAGGGATACAAAGTGGAGTGAGGAAAGGGGGATGGGGAGGAAGGTTGGGGATAACAGGGGGGATAATTGGGTGGCAGACAGGGGGTATAATCACAATTTGTGGTAATGGGCATGCTGCCAGTATGGATCTGACCATCACATCTTAGGCACTAGTGGTGACAATTTGCTCTGTACCCCATGAATATTCATAACCCACCCAAAAGAAACCAAAGGAAGAAATTCTTTTCCAGCAGTGAGTCCTGTTACCAGGATACCAGTGACCTGATGGATCAGGACAGGTATCTGTCCACGTGGCAGTGATGTGGACTCCTGATTATTTATTAAATTTTGTTTTAACAACCTCGGACATTGTGGGAATAATGGGGAATTTAATTGTGGGCCAATCACACAATGATATCAATTAATTATTTTTGTTCTTATATTGCTGTAATAAAACCTACATCTAATTTTTGTTTTTTTTTAACAGATGCATATTAAAGTTGAAAAAAGTTTCTCTATTTTACTTTAAATTTGTAAACAAATAATTAATTATTTTTGTTCTTATATTGCTGTAATAAAACCTACATCTAATTTTTGTTTTTTTTAACAGATGCATATTAAAGTTGAAAAAAGTTTCTCTATTTTACTTTAAATTTGTAAACAAATGAGAAATTAATATAGTCCCTCTTTTCCAAACAAAATTAAAACATGTTTGTTCTCATTCAATAAACTAATTTCTAAGTCTTTAAAAAAAAGAAAGTGAGGATACAGAACAACAAATGAAAAAGACTTAACATAATTGCCTATAAGAGTAGCATGAATTAATAGCAGGTTGTACTTCTGCAGGTAGAAAGGGTCCTACCACCTAAAACTCTTCTCTGATTCCTCAGACTATGGAAATTTTTCTCAGACAGAGTTTGGAAGATTTTGCAACATGACGAGAAAACATTGACATTCACAACAGAAATAGATCAAGGACTGTTGCTTTAGTGTACTGAAAGTTAGTGCAACTTATGGCATTTGGTCACAAACTTTTGAAGTTGCTTCATAGCAAGGCTGTGCTTGTCATCTCTAAGACACCACACTTTGTCCCCCCAGCCAAGGATCAACCCAGAACTCACATGCACCTGCCTCAAGAACACAGCAAGTGCCACTGGATTTGAGGGAGGAGGTTGTTACACTCCAGCAAATGCCAGATTTCATGTCTCATGTATGAAACGCCATGAAAAAGGGGTATGTTTTTATGTACCTAAAAACTTATTTCCTTCAGAAAGTTTGTGTACCTCAGAAAACAAGGAGGAAAAAAAAAACTTTGATCTTCCTTTCTTTTCAAAAGATAACTTAAATAACAGTCACAAATTTTTCCCAAATCATGGAAAACTGACCATGGCTCAGGTTTCTGAAAAAAAAAAAAGAAATTTCACATTTATCCAGCACCCAAGGGTAATTATCGTGTCGATTGTAGCAAAGACAGCAATGGTGCTAGCTAACATTTTGAGTGCTAACTAGGCATCTGGCAGGAGTCTTAACAAATCCTTACAAACACCCTATGAACTTAGACCAACTAATAACTTACTTTAAATATCAGAATAAAAGGGTTTACTGACTTATCCAAATTACTTGAAAATGGGGTATTTTTAAAAATTGTCCTTTCTGGCTGGCACAAGGACCACTGTCTTAGACAGACCTTTATGCACCTACCCCTCTGATCTTTCTACTTTCTTCTTCTTTTCTTCATCAGACAATAGGATAGGGTAAGGTGGAGGATTCGTTGAGGAGATATTGGGGTGGGAGCTTCACCCTCTACTTTGTCTCCAGTGTGGAAAGTTTAATCACAAATTGTATGACCATGACTAACAGGCACGATCATCTCCTCCTCATAAGACGCTGGTCCCAGTTGTACAGACAGATTGAAGAATGAACAAAGACTGTTACAAGTTTGAAAAGTTGTGTGGGTCCTGGTAGGGAAAGATATCTAGTGGCTGACTGGAGCATGAGAGAAGAAATCACAGAAAACGTAGGTGCTTCTGACTTTATGGGACCCAGAGGCTTGGAGGAAAGATCTAAAGGGGCTGGACACCAGCATGCTTCTCCTCAGGGAACTGGGGTAGGTGTTGACTTTGAAGACAGAGGATGAACCACAGTAAGCTCAGGCTCAAAACACCCCTACTCACCTTGTCTGTCTCTACATAGAATTTCCTCCAATGATTAGCAGTGAATTCTCCAGATTTCCAAGCTTCACTGGAGGAATTGGCTGGTACACAGGAGCGTCTGCCTAACCAGTGTGGGTTAATGGGGTTGGCAATGGTTCAAGTTTCCACAGTTTGTATACAATCAGGCTGAACATACACTGATCTCAAGATACCTCAGGAACCCTCAGCTTGTAGGAAGAATAGGACATGGGAAGGGTGGAGACCATGAAGCAGATACGCTGGACTAAGAGGATGGGAAGGAGAGAAGGGAGGGTGTCCTTGAGTATGTGCCTCAAGTAATAACTGCTTCTGGTTCCTCTTCACTCCTTCCCTGAGGGAGAGGACTCAGTTTTCAAAGAAGAGCAGACACTTGCTCAGCAAATGTATATCGATATGGTTATTTTTTAAACATATGTTGGCAGCAATATTCGTCCCTAGGAGGTGTCCAGTTTTGGAGAATCAATTCTCTGGTGTGAGGGTGTTCTGTGTGAACACACAAGTGTGCACTTGAACCCAGCAGAGGTTTACAGTGGGGATCAATAGCAGGGGCGAGGGGCTGTGCAGGCCAAGGGTATGGAAAATGGGGTTAGGAGCTGTATGGAGGGAGGGTCAGGAGGGACAGGTGTGGTGTGGAGGGAGGATGGGACACTGTTGCTGGCCTGGGAGGAACTTTGGGGGAAAAAACACAAAGATGTGTAAGGGGATATTTATGAAATTTTTATTTCTGTATTAGGTAAAATACATAACCTTTGGAACTATTAGTAAAATCCCCCCACTCAAAATTATTTCATGGAGTGAGTTTGTGTGAAGAACACTTATTTTTCAAGTGTAG
>NW_007736893.1:33035-33505 GCF_000696425.1 Galeopterus variegatus
CCCACTCAAAATTATTTCATGGAGTGAGTTTGTGTGAAGAACACTTATTTTTCAAGTGTAGCCTCTTGATGAGAAATTAAAACTACTGAAGTCCTTGTTGAGATCATTGCCTCTTCTGCATTATTTGCTATTTTAACATCACTCAAAATTATGTTAAGCCTTAGACTCCACTGAGGCTCCTGCTCTCAGGGGTGACTCAGCAGTTTTCACAGGTTCTGAATGCTTGCTTCTTGATACGTGCACTTTGAGCATTCTGCCACCAAGAGGTGACCAGAGACTCCAAGACATGTAAAAGAGTGAATCACAGCTCACTGGTGACTCTCTGAAATGAGACGCTTATAAGCAGCTCACTACGACCCAATACACTGCCCCAGTTTGGTCATATCTGAAAGAGGTTTTACATTATGGGAAATTGCTCCTCAGAAATGGAGATTTCCTTAGGGGAAACCCCCCTTGGAAACACAAGTTGG
>NW_007736893.1:34698-41065 GCF_000696425.1 Galeopterus variegatus
GAACAAACCATTAGGGAACTTTAATAGAAAACTGAGGAAGATTGAGAAGGAGTTTGTAACTTGGCAAGAGCTCTTCATGATGCTATAGCACAAATATTTTCCCAAAATGTTGATTGGGGTAAGATCCAAAAATGTAAACAAAAACCGGTTGAACCTGTACTCAATTATTTTGAACATTTTGAACAAAGCTTTACAAAATTTTCTGGTATGGTAGACGCAATTCTTCAAACTCTTTGAAATGATGCCCTTTTAACTTTACATTTTAAAACTGATTCCATAAGGACCTAATCACTCCAGTTAGTAAATTAATTGGGCCACCACCCACACTCGTGATCTCATCACTATGGATGATCCACTTTCTAAAACTCTCCAAAAAAAGGGCAAAAGCAAGGCCCTTGAGGTCATGAGTTTGCAGGTTCACCAGAAGAGTAGTCAGACAAAACCTTTAACTTTTTATTCTTTGTTTTTATTATTATTTTTCTATTTTATTCAAAATATTGTAACGTTTACTAGTACATATTTATGGGGTGCAGAATGTTGTTTCAATACATGCATATACTGCACAATGATTCACTTAGCACAGTTTTGTAATCATTAAACCAAAACTTTCAGAAAAGGCAGGCCACTCCAAATGACCAAAGAGGAGTCTGCTTCCGTGGCAAAAACCAGGCCACCTAAAATAAGATTATGAAAGACTCAAGTGGCAATAACAACAACAAAAAAGCCTGCCCCAAAGCAAGAAGGCTACTTTGAGCAATAAAAGGGCCTTTGAATGCCTCCTCACTAACACTTTGGAAGGAGTGGATGTGTCTGTAAATGGAGAATAGACGCCTGCTGTCACTGACACTGGAGCTGCCCTTCTGTTCACAATCGCACCACACTGAACTGTGCCCTTCTTCACAGTAACAAGCCATTCAAACGGTGGAGGCATCCAATCAACCCATGACTGTTTAGAGGTCTGAACTCTTTTTTAGTCCATTTTTTGCTAGCTTATTCATTGTTACAAATCATACTTATTCTTTATGCTCCTTGTCCAATCTCTCCCCTTACCCCTCCCACTCCCTACTCTATCTTCTCCCTCCTCCTCCCCCTCTCCCTCTAATAATCATAGATTTGTTCTCTCCATCTGGTAATTAACTGTTCCTCTGTTGGTTTGTTGCCTAGATGACCTGTCCAGTACTGTGACAGGTTTGATCAAGTCCTCCTGTATTAATCATAAATCAGACATTTCCTCTATTATTCTGGAGTGTGCTTTGTGGAGGGAGAGGAAGTCTTCATTTTTTTTGTTTTTGGTCTCCGCTGGTGCCTCTCCTTGTGTCAATGCAGTTGAGACAGTCTGGTGTGCCATCTGCATGGTGGCTGTGACTGCCGTTATAGAGACTGGACATTTTGTTGGCAGCCGTGGTAATTGCGGTGGCTATGGTGGGCTACTCATGTGAAAACGGTGTTTGGGGTGTTGTCTTTACCTGGTTTCAGCTGAGTTCAGATTCCCCTGGCTCCAGCCCTCTGGGTCCCGGTGGGACCTCAGGGCATCAGCAGAAGCTTGCCTAGTTGTGGCTGGGTTTGGCTTCTCCCGGCTCCACAACTCATTCTAAGATGTTGTTGTGGGGCAGTTGTAGGGAGAAGGAGAAGGGAAGAGGGAGAGAAATAGGGTGGGAAGAGTGGGAAGGAGGGGGTGATGGAGGCCTGTGGACTCCTCCTATTCCAGCAGGGGACACTAGGGGCATTCCAGCAGCAGGGCGGTTGTCACTGGTTTGGTTGTGGGTGTCAGTGGGGTGTGGTTGAGGCTCTTGGCCCCCCACTACCCTGGCTTGGGAGCCTGGGGCACTACCAGAGGTGGCTCTGTGGTCATCACTAAGGTGGTTCTGGATTTTGGAGGACCTGGCTGAGGACCTTGGCCACCCACTCCCTGGATTGGGATCCCAGGGGGCTTCTGGTCCTTCTAGGCTTTATAGGTGTTCTTTGGTGGTGTTAGACTTTTACTAATTGATAGTAAACGTTGTCTCTTGTCTGTGGGTATTTTGTTTATTCTATCAGTTCTGTGTTGGATTATTTGCTATTCCCACTACTTAAACTCTGCACTGGAACTAATTTGTTGTCCTTTGCTTATTTCTAAAATGGAGGAACTTCCTGTGGGGACCAGCACTTGAGCCCTGTAGTTGAGCTAAATTGCTTTATTGCTGCTAATTCCCTGGTGAAGGCTTTTTGTGCAGCTCAGGTTTTAATTGTTGACTTTGTATGTACTTCCTGGACTTGTGAGGTCCTATAAATCTGGGATGTGTGGAAATTCTGGTCTGGGCCCTGAGTCTTTTCAGCAATCTGCACCCCTGCAGATCTGTATTACTGACCAGTCTACACTGAGTGGTCTTGTGCTGACTGGGGTGCAGATCAGCTGTCTATGCTGTGCCCCAGTGTTCACCCAGTGGCCCGTCCCCTCCACCACCCACACTCCAAATACTTCCCATGGGACAGGCTGTGTGCCAGTGCCCTGAAATGACTCACTGGCCTCTGAGTGGCTCCTTTCCTTGGCTACTATGGCTCACTCCTATGTGGGTCCACGGGAAGCCTGTTAGTGGTCCTGTTGGCCTGGGGGCACCAAGGCCCTCTTCTCCCCTGCTGCCTCCAAGCAACTTCATAGGAAGGGCACAGCTGCGGATCTTGCTGGCTCCTGCTCCATGCGCTCAGCAGCTCCAGCCTTAATGCAGCTGGGACATGAAATGGTGGGAGTGANAGATTTGTTCTCTCCATCTGGTAATTAACTGTTCCTCTGTTGGTTTGTTGCCTAGATGACCTGTCCAGTACTGTGACAGGTTTGATCAAGTCCTCCTGTATTAATCATAAATCAGACATTTCCTCTATTATTCTGGAGTGTGCTTTGTGGAGGGAGAGGAAGTCTTCATTTTTTTTGTTTTTGGTCTCCGCTGGTGCCTCTCCTTGTGTCAATGCAGTTGAGACAGTCTGGTGTGCCATCTGCATGGTGGCTGTGACTGCCGTTATAGAGACTGGACATTTTGTTGGCAGCCGTGGTAATTGCGGTGGCTATGGTGGGCTACTCATGTGAAAACGGTGTTTGGGGTGTTGTCTTTACCTGGTTTCAGCTGAGTTCAGATTCCCCTGGCTCCAGCCCTCTGGGTCCCGGTGGGACCTCAGGGCATCAGCAGAAGCTTGCCTAGTTGTGGCTGGGTTTGGCTTCTCCCGGCTCCACAACTCATTCTAAGATGTTGTTGTGGGGCAGTTGTAGGGAGAAGGAGAAGGGAAGAGGGAGAGAAATAGGGTGGGAAGAGTGGGAAGGAGGGGGTGATGGAGGCCTGTGGACTCCTCCTATTCCAGCAGGGGACATTAGGGGCATTCCAGCAGCACGGGGGTTGTCACTGGGCTGGTTGTGGGTGTCAGTAGGGTGTGGTTGAGAACCTTGGCCCCCCACTGCCACAGCTCAGGAGACTGGGGTGTTACCTATGGCAGCTCAGTGGTTGTCACTGGGTTGGTTGTGGATGTTGTGGGGGGCATGGCTGAGGCCCTTGGCCCCCCACTACCCTGGCTTGGGAGCCTGGGGCACTACCAGAGGTGGTCTGTGGTCATCACTAAGGTGGTTTTAGATTTTGGTGTGCCGGGCTGAGGACCTTGGCCTCCCTCTCCCTGGCTGGGATCCCAGGGGGCTTCTGGTCTTTCTAGGCTTTCTAGGTGTTCTTTGGTGGTGTTAGACTTTTACTAATTGATAGTAAACCTTGTCTCTGGTCTATGGGTATTTTGTTTATTCTATCAGTTCTGTGTTGGATTATTTGCTATTCCCACTACTTAAACTCTGCACTGGAACTAATTTGTTTTCCTTTGCTTACTTCTGAAATGGAGGAACTTCCTGTGGGGACCAGCACTTGAGCCCTGTAGTTGAGCTAAATTGCTGCTTTGCTGGTGATTCCCTGCGGAAGGATTTTGTGCACCTCAGGATTTAATTATTGACTTTGTATGTACTTCCTGGTCTTGTGAGGTCCTATCAACCTGGGATATGTGGAAACTCTGGTCTGGGCCTGAGTCTTTTCAGCAATCTGCACCCCCTGCAGATCTGTATTCCTGACCACTCTACACTGAGTGGTCTTGTGCTGATTCAGGGGCAGATCACCTGTCTATGCCATGCGCCAGTATTCGCCCAGTAGCCCATCCCCTCCACCACCCACACTCCAAATACTTCCCATGGGACAGGCTGTGTGCCAGTACCCTGCAATGACTTACTGGCCTCTGAGTGGCTGCTTTCTTTGGCTACTATGGCTCACTCCTATGTGGGTACATGGGAAGCCTGTTAGTGGTCCTGTTGGCCTGGGGGCACCAAGGCCCTCTTCTCCCCTGCTGCCTCCAAGCACCTTCATAGGAAGGGCACAGCTGCGGATCTTGCTGGCTCCTGCTCCATGCGCTCAGCAGCTCCAGCCTTAATGCAGCTGGGACATGAAATGGTGGGAGTGATCCCTTCTTTCTCTCACTGTGGCTTCTCCCACCTTCATGCACTCCTAAGGTCTCTCCTCCTCTTCCTCTGAGCTCTAGTGGCCCCAGCTTGGCTGTCATTGCTTTTTAATAATTGTAAATTGGTTGATTTGTGGGACAGAGTGACATTGGGGACCATCTATTCTGCCATGTTGACTGCCACAATTGAGGTCTAAACCTTAAGAATTTCAAAAAGGACCACGGAGTGGCCTGTGTTTCTTTTTCCCTGCTCCTTCAACCCCTGTACATCTTCTTGTTAAAGATTTCCTAGAGCTCCACAATATATATATCTTCTTCTCTATAAAGGGGGAAATGTAATTGAACATGGAGCAACAATGTAGGAACAACAACACAAAACTAAATAAGGATGAAACTGTTGCGGTTACATAAATTAGACATTTTTTTTTAAATTTGGGACCAGCGGATGATGCTAATAATTTGTTACAGACACTGCCAGGCCATCTATGTCTCTGATCTACATCTACTCTTTCCTTTTTGCACTATCTTTAGCTTGGAAAGACAACAATCTGGTTAAACTATCCCAAAGGGTGGCTAAAAAAGAAAATTTAACCAATGAATGAATCTGTCATATGATCCCTCCATCCACACATGAACAATACCTGCCACTTGTGGTTCCTGCTACTGCATTTTCCTCTGGTCCTACTGTTACTACGTATTTAGACCATCCCCCTCTGGGCTAACCTTCCAAGTCCAGATCATCCACCAAACAGATGCTTGTGCACGGTGTTTGAAATTACCCAATATTGTGCATATTTTGAGAATAATTAACCCCAGGGACCCCCTGCTCCTTTCCATGTCGGATTGAGAAATGCCTCACTGAGAAAAACAAGTCCTTGCTCTGTCAGCATCTCTATTTTGCCCCATGTCACATCAAGGGGTTTTGGCAGGCATGTAAGAGGTGGTATTCCTGCTTTCACTGAGTGCTTCCCATCCTCCCTGTCAGTGAGACCTTTAATGAACATATGCTTGGAGAGATCACCTGTGCCCCTCCAGGATACACCTTCATTTGTGAGGCGGAAACAGACCCCCAGTTTGAGGTTGGGACCAGAGATTCTTTAAAAGCTGGCACCTAGACGTCTTTGCCTGTTGGGACAGCCTATAATTCTGTTGTCCCTACACAAAACCACATCGGTCCTCTCCCTGCTACTCCACTGATCTGACTTAAAAGATTAATGTTAGCAGATTCTAGTAACATTAGCCAAAGCGCACTCAGTATCCTAATTCCTAGCACAGGAGTTTACATCAATAGGGAGAGAATTCTAAACTTGCCATCTCTTTAAAAAGTGTTGGGGACACCACAAGGAGCATTACAGGACAAGAAAAGTCTCTAAACTCCTTAGCCCAAGTTGTTCTACACAACGGAAAAGCCTCACAACAGCTACTGGCCAAAAATTGAGGAGTGTGTGCAGTTGCTCACATGATCTGCTTCCTTACATTAACACTCCATGGATGCTGGTAGAAGTCATGAGACTTCTGAGTCATGAAAAAAGGACAGTTTACAACTCATAACAATATCTATAAGCAAAGTAACAGCATTCTTGTGATGGTTCCTTGAGTGCCAATATCCATAGGGTGAAGAGAAGGGCCCCAGTGATACCTGCACACACAATGGGTTGAGTTCCTGGAGAAAAACCATGAGTTTAGGGAACCCAAATTGTTTAAAACAGGTGGTACCCGTGGCTGCCATTGGACTAGAGGAAGATAGTTTCTTTCTATTACTGGTTGGTAAAAAAAAACTTCCCATTTCTTTGGAGGGAGTTACTATGTCCCTATGTCAAGGCTGTCTGCTATACAAACTTTTTGAAAAATATGTGGAGTGAAGGGGCACTCAGTGCCCCTGCTTACAAAATGTGCAGAAAGGTGAGAGACCATG
>NW_007736893.1:41891-42768 GCF_000696425.1 Galeopterus variegatus
ACAAAATGTGATTACTGCTTCCTTCGTTGTAACTTACAAGATACTTGTTATTCAGTAATGAGTATTACTGTTTGTTTTTTCTTTTCCCCACTGTATTTTCTTTTCTTTTTAAGAAATACTTGTCTCTTTTCAACTGAATGTCATTAGAGTATACTCTGAGCAGTTCTTTGTGCCAGGAGCTGTGTTATAGACACAGGTCCACAAAGATGAGTAGTTGAGGGATTCACAGTCTGATGACGCAGATCATAGACTTCTACTGAAAAGTCTCTGGGTAGAGAAAAGTGACTTCCCACCTTTTTCTCACTCAAAATGTCTTTTTTCAGAATCCTGGCATAGTTTTACAGACAGGAAGGGGTTCTTTAAGATCTTTCTTTGCACACTGAATTTTTGTTCTTATCACTAAAATTTTATTTCTCCTCCTGTCTAAACTCCCTTCTGAACTTGTCGCAGCTGATTGTTCCTCTTCCTCTTAATCTGAGATCCTGCCCAAGTTAAACACATGGAAACATCCTGTTTGTGAATAACCCAGGACAGCTGACCTACAGGCTCCTCAAGGGAGCGTTTTAATGAGCAAAACTGACACTTGAGAATAGTCTTGACTTGGGGAACCAAACAAATTCCAGAGGATCTTACCGTGGTACATTCTGCTGGGGACACGTCAGTCACTAACATGTGAGAGTCAGTTAATGTCATGATCCTTTTACGATTCAGCTTGCTGATATTGCAAAGTGAGGAAGTGGGAGTTGTGGTGGGAAAGAAGGCCAAGGAAGAGACACAATTGGGAGAAACGGCTGCTGTTCTGGGAAGGGGACGCCGCACAGAGCACAGATGACCCTGGACCTCTAGGGGAGCACTTGGCAGCAGGGCCCACTGTGAC
>NW_007736893.1:42779-59171 GCF_000696425.1 Galeopterus variegatus
CAGTGATACCTGCACACACAATGGGTTGAGTTCCTGGAGAAAAACCATGAGTTTAGGGAACGCAAATTGATTAAAACAGGTGGTACCCATGGCTGCCATTGGACTAGAGGAAGATAGTTTCTTTCTATTACTGGTTGGTAAAAAAACTTCCCATTTCTTTGGAGGGAGTTACTATGTCCCTATGTCAAGGCTGTCTGCTGTACAAACTTTTTGAAAAATATTTGGAGTGAAGGGGCACTCAGTGCCCCTGCTTACAAAATGTGCAGAAAGGTGAGAGACCATGCAGACTGATCTGCCAACAGCCACTTGCCAATTTCTAACAACTGAACACTTCTTTTTTACTTCCTTCGTAGTGTCCTTCCTCCTCTAGACTATTTCCAGTAACCTTAAGACATTTTTTATATTCATCTCATTTAATTCTTGCCTATTTTATTTCCTGATAAAACAATGACTGGCATGCAGAGGATATTCAGTAAAGTTTTCCTGAGTGAATCAATGAATGAATGTCACAATATACAAGAATTAATCAAAAAGCCAAAACATGGGTAACTGATTAAGAAACTAAATAAACTAATAAGATGCAACAAGCAAAATATAATACTGAAATCTTTGAATAATATTTAAAGTGTAGAAAAATGTTAAGAAAAGAAGTATGAAAATTGTACTTGAAGAATATTTCAAGTTGGTAAATAAAAACACACGTAAAAAAACATGCACATGTGTACGGAAAAATCTTTTAAAATATGCACCAAATATTAAGTATTTTTGAGTGGGACAGCTATAGATTATTTTTTTCTATCTTTCCCCATTTCTTTTCTAATAGTTTGTAATTTGTACATACTATTTTAATAATGAGGAGGAAAAAAACAACTGTATTTTAAAGTCTTTATTATTTCACAACAAAAAAATGTACAGCAAATATCGTGGGACTATTGACACTTCTTCCTAGTCTCTGCCAAATACAAAATTCCTCTCCAAACCATGAGCAAGAATGAAATTCTGGTTGTTATGTTCTACAGCTCACGGTCAATATTCTTCAGAATATGGATAATAAGGATGGGAAGCACACAAGAGACAAACAGACATTAATTTATTAACTCTTTCTCCACACTGTCAAAAAATATCATTTCTCCTAAGATGTAGTTAAAATCCAGTCTAAAAACTCTGAGTTTGCAAACATGTTCTTACTTTTTCGAGCCTGAGCCAGGAGTAAACCTCTGGTCTGAGGGTTACGGGCAGATCCTCTTTCTTTCTTACTCCCCATATCAGGCCTGTCTTTCTGATGTAGGAAGCTTCATTCCTCTGTGAACCTACTTGCTGTGGAAAACAACCATGAAACAATCTGTGAGGGTCACTTACAACAGCAATCGAGAGTATCGGAAATTTCTGTCGAGGCCGTTGATCGCTTTCATGTCCTCTGGAGTCAATTCAAAGTCAAAAACCTGAGAGGAAGGAAAGAGTCCCACTGAACTTCTCCCCAGGGCAGCTGGTCCTCCCTGGGAGTGCCAGGACTTCCAGGGACAGCATTTGTGCATTTGTGTCATCGTCCGCTTTGGGTGCTGAGCTCTGCCTCCTCTCCTTTCTGACCCCACCCCCGCTACCCTGCTCCTCTTCACAAAGGAAAGACTTACAGCTCCCGAATCCCACCCTTTCTCAGAGAATCGCTTCAGGCAGCAAAAGCAAAAGCCTTCAATTCCAGACAAAAGAACAGTAGGACGGTCTGGACAGAATACCTGCTGCCCGGACTCAACCAGACCCAGGGAAGCTTCTCCTTCCTCAGCACCCCTGGGACTTGACCTACCTTGACCTACAGAACAACCCTCTCCAAGGACCTGCTGGCAGCAGGAAGAAGCATTCCCTGATCAACTGCGGGACCATGCCCTGTGCTCATCTCAGGCCCCCAAACACTGCCCATTTCCAGCTGTGTTTACTCTTCCCTGTGAAGATCCTTTCTGGTTGATCTTCGAGACCTGTAGATCATACATTCCAAGAGTTTTCCCTTTAGAGTAAATCTCTTTTACTTAAGTCCAGATTTATTTTTATTTGATTATTCCTATCCCTGATCGAGATTCCCTTAATAGCAAAGCAGAGAGATCTTTGGTTAAAAAAAAGAAAAAGAAAGAAATTATAGATATGCATATACACACACACGTATATATGGTTATATATATATATATTATTTATTATTCCATGCAGGAGACTATTTTATACAAATCTCAGCCTTACGTATGTAAGTATGTATATCTATCTATCTACCTTCTATCTCATCTATTTGTTTCTCTACCTATAAAGTATATATATCTGTCCATCATCTCTCTGTCCATCCATCCATTTATCCATCAGTCATTCATCTTAAAAATATACTCCGGAAGTGATATGGTTGTCATGGGGACATGTATTAACAATGTTAATTTATTTGAAAAATAAAATGACATTTTTTTCTGCATAGTTTAACAATGAGATTTAGATTTGCCTATTGGATTTTTCTATAAATCAATGAACTTCATCTACAGCTATGAGGTTTTAAAACAAACACATTATTAATAATATGCTCCACATGTCATCTTTTGTAAATATTAAACTCATAATGGAATTTTAACTGTCTTCTTAAAATGGGAAAGAGCTTATATAGTCTTTCGAAATTCTTATGGAATTAAAAACAAAAATCAGTTGAAGACACTGGCTGATCTAAGGGACCAGAGTGTATATGAGGAAGTGTGTAGGGAATAAACTTTACTGACCGACTTGTTAATTTGGTCTGTCAATAAATATACATCCATTTTCCCACCTTCTAAGAGCTCTGACAGGAAAAAAAGAAAAAAAAGGATAAAAGATGACCCAGTGGGAGTTACTGTATCTCAGGATCTCACAATCCAGAGAGCTCACTGACACATAAGGTAATTAATTTAAATTAATATTAATAAGGAAAAAACTTACTTACAGAGCCAGGTCAAGTACGATGGTGGTGTAACACGGGAGTCCCCCATCTGAGAGGGCACTTGCATAGTGAGAGGCACCGATGGTGGCCAGTTGGTAAGAAGTCCACACTGCCATGGAGGATGTACAGCAGTTATATATTTAGTAGATCAAAGTGGGGATGTGAATCATTTTCAGGCTTATCTGAAGACCCTCACCCAGGGCACATAACTCAAGGTGCACCTGAGACAATGCTGGCTAGATAAATTAATCTATTAGCTAATCTCCTGGCATGAGAGTGCTTGCTGGCTTACTTATTGTCCTGCTTATCTAAAGAGGATGTGCCTTTCCCCGTGTAACTGCCTTGGCCAGGGGGAGCCCCTCTAGGGAGGAGGGAGGTGAACTCTGGTATGCAAGGTAGGGGGCAATAAGGCTATATCCAGCATCTACCCTACATTCCACCCTACGTACAATATTCCACCCTCACAATCTTCACGTCACATTAATCTTCCGCATGTCCCCTTGAGTGGAGTAACAAGTCACACATTGTATCCAGATACCACAAATACAGTACAACCCACAAGTACCAAACAAGCAGAAGCCACAGGAGCTCACGTACATCTTCTGGTCCCAGCACATCCTCCCTGTGCTCCAGCTGACTTATCAGGCTGCTGTCCAGCAAGCCTCGGCGGAGACCCCAACTGTCCCTCTAACGCGTCTCTCCTAGCCTGTTGCCTGAGTTTCCTTCCTTCTGCCAGGTTTGTTAGGTGTGCAGACATGCAGAGTGTCTTCTCGGCCATGATCCATATACCTTTTAAACTTGGAACACGCTGTGGAAATCATGTTTTGAGTTTTCAAGTGATGCATTTCTGCTGGTTTACGTGTTTAAGACTTGTTTCCTTGTTTACTGACTTTGTGAGCACAGGGAAGATGGACCCTTCGTTCATGGCTCAATCCCCAGGGCTTAAAGGTCTGGCAGGACATTAGGCACACATAAGCCAGTTAATACATGCTTGTTGCATAAATGTTGAATGAGAGCACCTAGTTAATGACATTGAAAAAGAATCATGAGTGACTCAAAAAGCCCAGTTGTGTGGAAAATGGAAAGGATGGGTGGTATGGACTCATTTCCAATTGTTAGCCAAAAATAAATGCTGTTGTGTGTGTGTGTGTGTGTGTGTGTGTGTGTGTAGTCATGTATATGTAATCACCTGTCCTTACTGCTGGTGCCTTAGATGTTTTCTCCCAGAACACTGGAAGTTTTCCTGTTAGCTATTTCCTAACATTTGATTCTTATTGAATGAGACCTGATTTTCCACGTTCCGTGGTGAAGCCGATTTCTCTAATTCATTTTGGATAGAAGTTGTGTGGAGCTTAGACTATGTTCCCAGAGTACACATCTGTTACTGAAACCAGTGCCATCGAGCAGGGGGAGCAGGAGGCGGCAGGAACAGCCGGTGACAATGCCATCGAGGAAGTAAATAGCTTCCCTCTGAGTCGCTCGGATCACCAACTCTCCTACTCCTGCTGTGCAGATTCCCAAGAGCAAGGCCGGCGAGGCCACCAAAGTGGCTATTGACGCAGGTTTCCGTCACATCGATGCGGCCTACTTCTATCAAAATGAGGAGGAGATCGGGGCAGCCCTCCGAGAGAAGATTGCCGATGGCACTGTGCAGAGAGAGGACATTTTCTACATCAGCAAGGTGAGGGTCCTGTGTGTGGAGTGACCAGAGGCCACCCTCGGTTCAGACATGTAATTGTGAAAAAAAATTGTCTGCATTTGAATAATTTATGTATGTCTCAATATTGTGGAGGTTCATTATAGAAACACAGACAACAGAAGAGGCTTGCTTGCTCTGGAACGTGTTAAAGGTGGGACACCGTTCCTCAAAGTCTCTGAACATCACATTATTCATATTCAAAATGAGAATAATATTTATCTTTTTAAACTGTCATACGGATTAACCAAGCCACTATGGGCCTACTCCAATTCTTCGGTAGATTCTCTCAGGACATATCAAGTGAGGTTGAGATATTATTCAGAAAAGAGAGCCAGACTAGGAAATACCTTTTTTTTTTTTTTAATCAAATCAGCACTGATTTGACTGAAATTTGTAAAATCTGTAAGATTTTCTTGGATGGAAAACCTTACTTCCAATGAAAAGAGAGCTGAGGTCTCTATAGAAAAACCCTATGTGTGTCTACATTGATAACAACACTTGCTTTTAGAATGCAGATATCTCAGCAGAATTGTTTTAGGTGTTTATTTTACAGGACGGTAGGTCCCATCCCCTGCCTGCCACTTCTCGCCTCCTTTTAGAGGATGACTCTTCTAATCCTTGAAACTTTTAAGTGGTTTTTCCTGCGCCATGAAGTTTTATTCAGTTTTCTTACATGGCAGTCACTCAAATAAAAAGAAAAAAAAAGGAAATAGAGAGTAGAACAGTGGTTCCGGAGGCAGGGAAAGGGAGGGGAATAGGGGGTGGGTAGAGGTGGGTAGACTGGTGCAAAGTCACAAAGTTACGGTTAGAAAGGAAGAGTAAGTTCTGGTGTCCTAGGGTGACAATAGCTAATAATATTGTGCTGTGTATTTGAAGATAGCCACAAAAGAGGATCTTGAATGTTTTAACCACAAAGAAATGGTGAATGTTTAGGAGGCAGATGTGCTAACTGTTCTGATCACATCATTCTACAATATATGCATGCATTAAATCTGGCATCTCTTAAGGACCTAATTCATACTGAGCGACAGGAACTAGCCCAGCTGCTCTTAGTCTTAGGCCACCATGATGGTTTGTCACTCATTGCTCAGTCTTTTAAGTGTGATATTTAATTTTGGTCCCCAAACCTATGAAATCTTAAGCCACTTTTTATTTCTTTTGGTCACTGCAGCTTTGGGCTACTTTCCTTCGACCAGAATTGGTTCGACCAGGGCTGGAAAGGTCACTGAAGAAGCTTCAGCTGAGCTACGTGGATCTCTTCCTTATTCATATGCCGCTCGCTCTGAAGGTCAGCTTTTGGTCTTCCTTGTTATGCCCAGGACTGTTTCATCACTTTGTTAGCACCTCTGTCACCTCATTCCAGCCACAATTTCTGGTTTCTTGCTGAGAGAGGTAGGTTTGAGGAGGTGGATAGAATTGCTAAATGATTTGCGACTATCTGGCAGTGGAGTTGCCCCACCATCCTCACCCCTGCCTTCAGGGGGATTAAAGCTCACTCATCCCACGGCCTCTGCCTCAGAGGGTGGAGGGCTTTGCTCTGCATGTCGGAGTGACTGTGCTCCTGTCTGCAGGCCCTTAGTGATTAAGGTCCTCGAGAATGTCGAGTTACTACAGACTGCAGAGATACATAGGAAACCCACACCCCTTTGGTGGGAGGGTCTCTCCCAGGTGAACCTCCCAGATAAAGAAGGAGGTATTGGGGTGGTCCATATTGCACAGTGGGTACCTTTTGGCTTTGCTGATCCAATCTCTCATCACAGTGGACATTTGCTGAGCACGTTTGATGTCATTTTGACATCAATTATCTTTTGACATCATTATCTCAGAGCCAGGTTCTCAAAAACTGGAGCTAAAACACCTGGTTAATAGTTATGGCAAGTCCTGTCTTCCAAACCAGCCTGCCCTTGAGAAATGAGGTAAATTCCATCTGTGGAGCACCTCATTCTTTGTGAAGTTCAGGGGTGTGGGAGGGTAGGAGAGTGGAGGTAATTAGGGGGAAAGGTGTTTAGCTGCCCTCTCTCAGGTGATTCTGATCTTCTTTTCCCCCAATCTTCTCTTACACGCACACATGGACACGCATGCACACTCAGATCAATAACCACAGCCTCCTGAAGGATGTGTGACCAAGCTCCTTAGTCACCAGAAAGGTGATTCTTAAGGAAAATCATCTTCATCCTGTGTTTTCTCCATGTTTCAGCCTGGGGAAGAACTTCTGCCAAAGGATGCCAATGGGGACATTATCTTAGATACAGTGGACATTCGTGACATATGGGAGGTACGTCCTGCTACAGACACCTAAGAGGCACTATGTGGCAAGGTAGGGATCCCAGGATGGGAGCTAGGAGAGATGGGTTTTTGTGCCAGTCGTTGTCTGACGTCAGATATGTGACTGTGACTTCTCTGCATTTCTGTGTTCTCATCTGTCAAGTGAGGGAGTTGAGCGGGATGAGTTCTGAGTTCCATTGTAAATCCCAACTTCTGTGGTTCTGAGTAGGTATTTCTGTGCTCTACAGATGAGATTGAGGTGTGAACCATATAATATGTATCAGCAGAGACAAATGCCAAAGGAGTTAGTGCAATATTCCAGGACAGATAAATGTGCCTTGGAGGGAGGGCAAAGCTGTTGTCTGACTTAGCAGAATGGTGGACTGTAAAGAGAGCAAAGCCTGTCTGTATAAAGCCCATTCCATATATACATTTTTTTCACTATAGCAACAAACCCTCTATAACAAACAACCTGAGAGTTTCTCTTTGCCTTGACTCTGGTATCATTTGTTGAAGAACTTTTGCATGCCTAACAGCAAAACAGGCACCACTGAAGGGGGAAGGGAGGTAAAGAGGAGTTTAGAAGCTTCTTAATGGCTATTTGTTCTGAGGGTGTGTATAATAGAATCAAGGAGTGCATTCGGAGGGCTGGCTGGTTATCTCAGTTGGTGAAAATGTGGTGCTGATAACACCAAGGTCAAGGGTTTGGATTCCAATACTAGCAAGCTGCCAAAAAATAAAAAAATAAACAAAAGTGGAAAGAAATAAAGTGCATTAGGAAACAATGTGTTCAAATGATAAAGCTGTTTGATTCCTATGTTAAAACGTATTTTCAATTGGATCCTGCTGAGGAGCCCACCACTCCAGTAGGGATGGGAAAGGTCGAAGGAGTTAGTGGTGTGGAGTTTATGGAAATCCAAGCAGGGGAGTTAAAAATGAAGAGAGAAAATGCAAGTCTATGCAGAGGAGTGGAAAGTAATAATATAAATAAATCATGATTTTAAAAACTATTATAAAAAACACCCTGTCCTACTCACACAGAAGGCAGGAGCCACTGCTTCCATGATTAGGGAGGCCTAGGCAGGGAAAGGCCCTGGGAAGACCTCCACCCCACCCACACATAAGGCTGGAGGCAGCACCAGCGAGACCCAGGAGGCCCCACACCACTTCTGCAAAGGTGATTCACAATTGCCACCACCACAGCTTCTACCACAGAAAGGATGGCTTGCTGCCACAGTAGCAGCCATGACCATCATGCAGTTGGCCTGATCTATATTTCACTGCACTGACACAAAAAGAGTCACTAGATGAGCCTGGAAAAAGAGGAGGAAGTCTTTCTCCTCAAAGTCCACTCCAGAGTAATAGAAGAAGCAACTGATCTACCAGATGACCAGAAATCAATGTAGAGATGCTAGACATATGAAAAAACAAGGAAATATGACACTGTCAAAGGAATATAGTAACTCTCAAGTACCAGAACCTACAGAACAGGAAACCCTTGAAATGACCAAAAAGGAATTCTGAATAGCTATGTGATGGAAAGTCAATGAGATAAGACAAGATTCAGTTAGACAACACAATGAAACAAGAAAAAAATATCCAGGATATGAAGGAGGAAGTTTACAAAAGAATGTAGCAATACTTTTGAAGGACTCATACAATTAAACAATAAAACCCTACAGAGAGCTTAAGCATTGGATTAGAGCAAGTAGAAGAAAGAATTTCTGATCTCAAAATGGTCTTCACGAAATAAGCCAGAAGGACAAAAAAAAAAAAAAAAAAAAAAAAAAAGAACTTTAAAAAATGAAGAAAGTCTAAGACAGCTAACAGACAACTTTAAGTGCACAAACATTCAAATCATGGGTCTTCCAGAAGAAAGAAGAAGGGTAAAGACATTGAAAATCTATTCACTGAAATAAGAATAGAAAACTTCCTATGAACGGGAGGACACTTACCTTCAAATCCAGGCAGTTCAAAGATCCCAAACAGATTCAATCCAAAAAGATCTACTCCAAGACACATTATAATCAAACTGGCAAAGCTTAAAGACAATGGAGAATCCTGAAAGCAGCAAGGGAAAAGCCTCAAGTCACTTATAAGGGAGTCCCCATCACACTAACAGCAGACTTTTCAACTGAAACTCTACAGGTGAGAAGAAAATGGGATGACATATTCAAAATACTAAAAGAAAAAAAACCTGCCAACCAAGAATACTATACCCAACAAAGCTATCCTTCAGAAATGAGGGAGAAATAGTGTATTTCTCAGATAAATAAAAACTGTGGGAGTTCGTCACCACATGACCAGCCCTGCAATAAATTCTCAAGGGAGTCCTGCCTCTGGAATCTGAAAAACAGTAATCACTACCGGGAATACACAAGAAAAAACAAAACCCACTGATAAAACACAAGTGCAAATAAGAAAGAAAAAAAGAAACTAAATCTTACTACCTCAGAAAACCAATGAACATTGAAGATAAATAATAAAAGGAGAAAAAAGGAACAAAAGATATTGAAAACATCTAACCAAAAAGTGATAAAACGCCAGAAGCAACACAATACCTCTCAGCAACAGCCTTGAATGTAAACAGATTAAACTTCCCACTCAAAAGACAAACACTGATGTACTAGGTTAAAAAGCTAGACCCAACTATGTGCTGTCTTCAGGACACTCATCTCATCTGTAAAGACACACACAGACTAACAGTGAAGTGATGGAAAAAGATATATCATGCAAATGGAAACCAAAGACGAGGAGGAATAGCTATTCTTACATCAGATAAAATAGACTTTAAACCAAAAACCATAAAAAGAGACAAAGAAGGTCAATATATAATGATAAAGGGATCTATCCTGTAAGAAGAAATAACAATCACAAATATATATAGATGCAATACCAGAGCACCCAGATATCTAAAGCAATCACTATAAGACCTAAAGAAAGAGATAGGTCCAAATATGATAATAGTAGGGGACCTAAACACCCCTCTCTCAGCACTGGATGGATCATCTAGGCAACAAATCAATAAACACAGGATTTAAGCTATGCTTTAGAGTAATTGGACCTGACACAATTTAACATGTTGTTTTGTGAAAATGGAAGGGAAATGGCTGCTTCAGGCTAAGAAGGACAAATCTAAAGTGGAATCCTAGGAAATGAGAGCACACTTCTTAGACTGATACCTCAAATGGGGAAGATGAGGATGTCCAAGCAGAGGTAATGATGATGAAGCAGAAAATTCTCAGGCTAGACCACTAATTATACAATAGCTTAAGAGTAGGCAAGAATGACCAGGTGGGTAAACACTCAAGATTTGCCTCCTCTTGCAAAATATATTCACCCAAGCACCTTCCCTTACACCTTGGCAAAGCTGGTAGAATTGGCCCCTAAGTTTCATCAGACAGGGAGAAAGAACATTCCTTGGTGGTTGCTCCATTTCTAAGATAGAGGGGCCAATGGCATAATATTGTCTGGGGATAAACTGTTTAAAATGTCATTGGTCATCCATCATCCCTCATTCTGGCAGCACATTTACAGAGCAGAGCAGTATGATAGAAATGCTTCTCTGTTGACTTGTATCATGGAAGGCTGCCATGCCACATGGCCCAGTGAAGGGAGTCTCCCAGGAATACCTCTTTAGTGGTCTACCATGGAGGATTTGCAAGAATTCCTTAGGGAACTGGGAATGAGACATGCTATTTGCCAAGATCCCTTCCATGGTCCAGTCTTGGTGCAATATACTGGAGTAATGAAAGACAGGGTTATACATTTGGCTCCCAGTAGCTGCTATGGAACATTGGTATCTGTTCTGTCACCCCTAGTAGGCAATCAGTTCAAAGGGCAACATAATCCATAGCTGATCTAGGGGAAACTGAAATCATACAACAGAGTAAAGGGATCATAAAGTGAAAGTAACAGCACCAAAAGGGGAAAAAGGGGGAAAGGGAGGGCAGAAAGAGCCACTGAAGGTTACTAGAAAATGGCTGTGGTTGGACCTAACTAAGACAGGGGTCGATCCACAAACAATAGATAAGAAGCCAAATACGAACTTACTTAAATTGTGTCAACAGCTGCCCCCAAAAAACTATTCCAGCCCCTGCTGGAAAAAATGGCCAGAAAATTGGCTAATTAGGGAACGGACTCCTTCAGGAAGAAGACAGGCAGAGCTGCAGCTGAAGGACTTCATGAAGTCCGCCCTCTACAGGGGGCCTCTTTGGTTCACCCCAATTGGAGGCCAGTGCTCATCCAGAGGAAGATGAAACAGATTTTGTGTTCCCCTGGTCCCAAGCCTAGGGGTGGGGCCAAGTGACAGAGGAAATGCGAGCTGTCTTTGTCAACTGGAGACCCCCCGTTGAGCTCACTATATTCTGGTCTCTGCAGGACATACAAAGGGGTGATTGCCTTGGTAGATACAGGATCTGAATGTACACTGATATATGGGAATCCACCAAAATTCAAGAGATTGATTACTCCTATAGATGGGTATAGTGGACAATCCATTAAAGTAAGAAAGTTGAAGTTAACATTAAGGATTTGTCAGATCCCCCCGCCCCCAGGGGACATACTGTGTGTATCTCCGCGATCGGGGAATATATACTTGGGATTGATATACTGCAAGGTTTGTTATTGCATAGTAGTGTGGGGAAGTTTCACCTATGAAGTAGGGTTTGAAAGAGGTCAAGAGAGGTAAAGTACAGTACCCTCTGGTGCAGCTGCCACCACCTTGGTGAATAGCAGCAATTAAGCAATATCAGTACCCAGGGGATCATAAGGAAATTGAGGAAACTATAATGGAGTTAGCCAAGGTGAAAATAATACACCCAGCCCACAGTCCGTATAACTCCCTGGTGTGGCCTGTCTGTAAACTATATGGCACTTGGAGAATGACTGCAGACTATAGGGAACTAAATAAGGTAATTCCTCATTTACATGCAGCTGTACCTAATATTACTGATATGATGGATAAATTAGGGACTCTACTGGGGACATATCATGCTGTATTAAATTTGGCTAATGCTTTCTTTAGTGATATTGATATCCATCCAGATAGTCAAGACCAATTCACCTTCACTTGGGAAGGACACCAATGGACATTCACGTTTTTTGCAGATGGGCTACTTGCATAGTCCTACTATCTGCCATGCAATGGTCACTGAAGACTTGGAAAAATGGATGTCATCTGTGAGATGGATTATTCCATTATATCAATGTCATTATGTTAACCACTGATTCTCTTACAAATTTCTCTTCTCACTCACCTAGAAAGGGGGGATGGGCTGTAAACCAAAACAGGTCCAAGAGCCTGGATTATCTGTCAAATTCTTGGGTGTTACCTGGTTGGGTAAGACAAAAGTAATGCCCTCTGCAGTAATAGACAAGATTCAGGCATACCCTAGGCCAATTACTGTTAAATAGCTACAGGAATTTCTGGGACTGTTAGGATACTGGGGGTTATTCATTCCCTATTTATTTTTCCAAATTTCATTTTATTTAGTCAATATACAATGTGGTTGATTATCGTGGCCAATTACTGAAACCTCCCTCCCTCCTCCCACTCCCCCCTCCATCCAAACAATGTCCTTTCTGTTCACTTGTCATATCAACTTCAAGGAATTGTAATTGTTATGTCTTCTTCCCTCCCCGCACCCCCCACAGTTTTTTGCATTTATTTATTTATTTTTATTTTGTATTTATTTATTTATTTATTTTTAGCTCCCACAAATAAATGAGAACATGTGATATTTCTCTTTCTGTGCCTGACTTTTTTCACTTAATGTAATTCTCTCTAGGTCCATCCATGTTGTTGCAAATGGCAGTATTTCATTCTTTTTTATAGCAGAGTAGTATTCCATTGTGTAGATATACCACATTTCCGTATCCATTCATCTGATGATGGACATTTGGGCTGGTTCCAACTCTTAGCCATTGTAAAGAGTGCTGTGATGAACATTGGGGAACAAGTATACCTTTGTCTTGATGATTTCCATTCCTCTCTATTTAGCTTAAATAGTGAGTCCCTATACAAACTAGTAAAAAACAAGATTGGGCTTCTGAGTGTCAAGCTGCTTTTGGTTCTGCAAAAGCAGTAGTAGGGGGCGTGCAAGCATTGGGTGTCCTAAATCCAGTCCTACCCTGTGAATTGAATGTAAATATTTCCCAGGAGGGCTATGCTTGGGAGTTATGGCAACAACAGGGGAAAGCTCACCTCCCCAATGGGCTTTTGGTCCCAGACATGGAAAGGAGCAGAGGCCCGATATAACCCTATAGAACAACAAGTAAACAATGTTTATTAAGTACTGGTAGCCACAGAACTGATCACCAGATAGGCAGCTGTGACAGTAAGGACTACATTGCCAATTACTGGATGGATTCATGACATCTCCACATGACCCCACAGTTCCAGTGCTCAATCATAGTGACCAAGTGGCGCACCTACTTGCAACAATGCAATAAGTTATCCACAAGTCCCCTGAGCCACGAACTACAGCAGTTATTGAGACACATTACATTTGTGGACTCAGACAATGTGCCCACAGTATTGACTCCCTTGCCCATAAAGGAAAGGGTGCTGCCAGTGCCAGAAGAAGCTTGGGCTCCTGTCAATGGCACTCCACTCAATGGAAAGCCATCACATACCAACCATCAACAAATACCATCTGGATGGATGATGGCACCAGGCAAAGCAGACAACAGGCTAAACTGCAGGCAGTATGGAAGGTGATAGCCAAAGAGAAAAGCCCAGTAACCATCTGTACCAACAGTTGGGCAGTTTTTAAGGGTCTCATGTTGTGGCTGCTCCAATGGAAAAAACAGGACTGGTAGATCATGAATAGCCCCTGTGAGATCAGGACATGTGGCAAGATATATATGCTGTCAGTCAGCATAAATCAATAACTGTGAACCATGTGTCAGAGCACAACCTATTGGGTAGTCCAGGCAATGATGAGGCCAGTGCCCCGGCCCATGTGAGATGGCTGGAGGAGGCCCCCACTGAAGATGTAGCTGCCTGGTCACACAGGAAAATGAAACACACTGGACAAAAGACACTATGGGAAGTGGCTAAACCTGGGGGCTACCAATCCAGTATGCAAACATTGTGATTGACTGTTGGAACTATCCTGTCTGCATGAAATGACATCTGTGTAAGCTTCTCAGAGATGGGACAGGTGCACAGAGGAGACACACCCCTGAATCATTGGCAAATAGACTATGTAGGGCCACTCCCCTTATCAGAGGGATTTTATTATGCATTAACCTGTGTAGATACCTGTACAGGTATTATGCAAGATTACTCCAGCAAACAGGTCACCCAGAGAACAATGGTCAGAGCACTGGCACAGCTCATGGACACCTATGGGACCCTTGAAGTCACTGAGAGGGATCAAGGCTCCCATTTCAGTGGATAATAGGTACAACAATGGGCCAATGCCCATAACATAATTTGGAAGTTCCATCTTCCCTGTAATCCAACTGAAGCAGTCCTCATCGAAAGATACAATGGAATACTTAAGGAGGCATTGCAGAAAGAACAGCACACCCTGCAGGGGTGGACAGTGAGGTTTGCAGAAGACCTGCAGAGACTGAATGAGAGACCCAGACCCAGATCCAGAAGCCTCTCCCCACTGGACATATTGATGCAGCCTCGGACAGAAGATGTAAGACTGCAAATTAAGACTTTAGAGACTTCACTAAGACCTCAGTGGAGGAGCAAAAGCAATGTGTTTTTGCCAGCACTTCAGGAACTAGTACCTGGAGTGAGCACACTCCATTGGCCCTGGGAAATTTCAAACGAACCACCCTGTGGATCCCTGCTGTCTCACTGGGGTGAAGGAATAGAAAGGGGGTTAGAGATCTTCCCACTAGTGATAGGATGACGGTTGAATACTGTGAGATGTCACAACCCCACAGACCAGATTGTACAGAAAAGGACTATTATTCTTTCCCTATGGAGTTTTTGGGTATCCCCTCTCCCTGTCATAGAAAAAATAGCCTCCATACCTGATAGATCTTAGTATGCTAAGCTGGGGTAGCCTTCCCTTAGTGTAACCATATTGTCTCATGATAAAACTGTTGCTTGTGTGTTACCTGATAAACATGACCTACCTCTTTCAGTAGCTGTGCAACATCTTTCTTATCATCCCTAGTATGACCACAGGGAATACCTATCTTCAAGGGGCTGTGACCCTGGCCCGAACACATAACAGATCAGCCTGCTGGGTCTGCTAGGAGTTCCCACTATCTGCCATGTGAGGCTTGCCATGTACAGTGCAATTGGCAAATCAGACTGAATGAATGTGGCTGTGAACATGGAACAACCATAGAACGACTAATCTCACCCAGCACATAATAGGGTATAATGAGACTAAGAAAGAGTTATTTGCATTAATTAGAGAACAGCTTAACCCAAACCGTCCTATCCCGGGGTATTCAGTGTGGGATGGGATAGGCTGGTTGACTGTGGTGCAAATTCAATTCAAGGCACTAGCCCCATTCTATACAGAAAGGTTGAATGGGACAGGTAATGAAACCATGCAAGAAATGGGAAGGACCCCCCAAAGAATTCTGTGTGAATACTCCCACCCTTACAGATGCTGAGCAACAGGGATGGCAAAATTGCTCCTTACAAGCAAGAGCACATCCCATGCCTTGAGGTACCCTCTGGGCTAATGGAACATATGGATGGACATACCCCACACACAGTTGAACAGGAAGATGTACATGGGACTGGCCCTATATTCCTGGGAGAGTGCTCACTACCCTTCTGCATTTGCTTAACAATTGGGAAGCCTTTTCTGCAAATCATCAAGTTATATGCAGTCCTTGGTGGTTTTATTCACTTGCAATTTTTTCTGTGCAATTAGATAGTATTATGACTGAAAAGGCAGTGGAAGCCCTGGCCAACTACATTGCCAATGCCCTGAATACTAGTTCTCATGCCATCCATTTGTTGCATAAAAAAGTGTCCCAAATTAGAAATGTAGTGTTGCAAAACAGAATGGCTGTAGACATGCTGACCACTGCACAAGGAGGCACCTGTGCCATTATTAAGGCAGGATGCTGTCTGTATATTCCTGATGTCTCTTTCAGTGTCTCCCTTGCTTTGAAAACTATGCATATGAAATCAAGGTCATTGATGCCATTGCTCATGACCCTTTCTCAGACTGGTTTTTGTCACACAGCTCATTCTGGAAAAGGGTAACGATAGGAGTGGTGACAGTGGTAGAAGTGCTGCTTCTGCTTGTTTGGTACTTGTAGGTTGTACTGTATTTGTGGTATCTGGATGAAGGGTAACGATAGGAGTGGTGACAGTGGTAGAAGTGCTGCTTCTGCTTGTTTGGTACTTGTGGGTTGTACTGTATTTGTGGTATCTGGATGCAATGTGTGACTTGTTACCCCACTCAAGGGGACATGCGGAAGATTAATGTGACATGAAGATTGTGAGGGTGGAATATTGTACGTAGGGTGGAATGTAGGGTAGATGCTGGATATA
>NW_007736894.1:0-3358 GCF_000696425.1 Galeopterus variegatus
TCTAAACAATGTCTCTTGAAGAGCCAGAGTTCCTGATTTTGATTTTGTTGATTTTTTTTTTAATGGATGTGCCTTTGGTGCCATATATAAGAAATCAATGCCTATCCCCTGATCACAAAAATCTATGTTTTCTTCTAGAAGTTTCATAGTTTTAGATTTTAAATTTAGATTAACAATTTACTATAAATTAATAATCATAGATGATTCAAAATATTCACCAATATTTATCTTTTGCATATGGATATCCATTTGTTCTAGTACAATTTGTTGAAAAGACTATTAATTATCCATTGAATTGTCCTGGAATCTTTTTCAAAATTAATTTATGTATGGGTCTTTTCTGGGCTCTCTATTCTGCCCCTTTATCTATCTGTCTATTCCTACATCAATACCACATGGTCTTGATTACTACAGATTTATAACAAATCTTAAAGTTAGGTAGCATAAATCCTCCAACTTTTCTATTTAAAGTTGTGTTTACTATTCTAGGTTCTTTGCATTTCTATTTACATTTATAATTAGCTTATCAATTTCTACACAAAAGCCTGCTGGGATTTTGATTGGTATTTGATTGAATCTATTATCAAGTTAGGGAGAATTGACTTCATAATCTATACTGAATCTTCCATCTGTAAACATATATATCTCTACTTATTTAGGTCTTTAATTTTATTTGAGCAATGTTTTATTGTTTTTAGCACATGGATTTTGCATATATTTTNGAGAAACCAGTAGCATAATACAAATATTAGCTGTAAAAGAATAAAATATGGTAAAAAAAAATTGAGAGAGTAGTTTTGCATTTTCAAGACAGAAATTTTGAGTAAGTTTTCTTAGGAATTTAGCAGTTTAGTTCTTACTTATCTTGCTTAAGCATTGCTTTATTGAGAAAAATAAAAATCAATGAACTTTGCTGTTGTGGGTTAGAATAAGTGAATCCTCAGGGATCACTGGTGTATTTTGGCTTCCTAAAAGGCAAATAGCTTGTATTTTCTAGGGTCATTGAAATTAGTAAGAATAAAAAAGAAAAAAACTTGTCTTATATAAAGAATTGAGATTTCTTTTAGCATGTCAACCATGATTATTTAAAATACTTTCTCTTTTCTGTTTATAATGAACCCACTACCACCGTTTATTGTTAAAACTCCTATAACTTTTACTATTATTATTATTATTATTTTGCAAATATATCTGGTGTGACCATTATATCAAAGATTTAGAGAATCAACAAAATCATAAAGGAAATAGGCTTTGTCTTTATTTTTTTTTTGTTTTAAAAAGACTCCTCCTTTATTTTTTAGGTAATGGGTTTAGTTTTGTTCCATTTAATTGGGAAGATATAAACATGGGCAAGATTAGTAGGAGGGGTTGCATTTATAAGAAGAAATGTGCAAATGCAATTTTCAAGCCAAATTAATATTAACAAAAACACCTTGCTTTATTAAAATATTTTTTTTGAACTCAAGTATGCCACAGAAAATCTTCTATATGAATATGAGCCTGATATTGGATATTGTTCATCAGTAGCAAAATTTCTCTGCCCAAACAGTAAAATACAAGTATCAGTATGGTTGTTTGAGGAATTAAGCATAGATGCTTAAATCTGTGCATGCCCCCAAGTAAGCATGTAGTAATCATTGGGTCGTTATTGTTGTTGTTCCAAAATATTAATTCTTCTAAGCAACCAAAAATGTATTTAATATGTTATGGTAGTAACATAATGAAACGTTTTTCTTGTGTTCACTCACTCAATCATTCAACTACTTATTAAAGATACATAATTTGCTAAGCATTTGCATTAGATATAAAAATTACTCATAATTCATTGTGAATAATTACTAAATGTGAACATACTATAGTCTAAAAGAGGATTTAACAGAGATATTAAATATCATATACCAATATATGGTTTGTGTTTCAATACATGTAATAGAAAAGTTACTGGGTGTCAAGAGAAAAGCTTGTCTCTTGGGTTTTCCAGCCAAATACCATCTCCTTCCTGACTATTTGATTTCCTAAGACTTTGAAACTCTTACAAATAAAAATTTAGGCCTGAGTTCTGAAAGGCTATTTTCAAATTCTTGATCTTAGCAAAACATAGTTTTTTTTTCTTTAAAAAAAACCCGATTATTGAGATGTAATAGATATGCAACAAACTGCACATATTTAAAACATATAATTTGATAAGTTTGGCATATGTATATATCTTTGAATTCATCACCACAATAAAGACAATGAACGTATCCATTCCTCTAATAGTTGCTAAGTGCCCATTGGGCTTCCTGTCTCTTCCACCTTCCTGTATCTTCCAACCCCCTGTCCTCAGGCAACTACTGATCTGCTTTCTTTTACTGTAGATTAGTTTGCACTTTAAAAAATTTTATGTAAGTGGAATCATACTTTATGTACTCATGTTTGTTGGCTTCCTTCACTCAGAGTAACTATTTAAGATTTACCTATGATGTTCCATGTATCATTCATTTTTATTGCAGAGTGTTAGTCCACATGCATATGCCACAATTTGTTTATCCATTTGCCTACTGATGATGAACTTTCAGTTTGTTTCAAGTTTTTGGTTATTAAAAATAAGGTTGCCATACTCATTCATAAATAACTATTTGCGGGCCAGCCCGTGGCTCACTCGGGAGAGTGCGGTGCTGATAAATAACTATTTGCATAGATATATGCTTTCCTTGCTAGGAAAATACCTAGCAGTGGAAAGCCTAGGTCGTGTAGTAGGTATATGTTTAAGTTTTTATAAAACTGTCAAACTGCTTTCCAAAGTGGTAATTCCATTTTAAATTCCCACTAGCAGTGCAAAAGAATTTTGTTTGCGCCACATACCCACAAACACCTGGAAAGGTCAATCTTCTTAATTGTAGCTTAATTGTAGGTATGTAGTGATATCTCATCATAGTATTAATTTGCATTTCCCTAATGAATAATGATGTTGAGCATGTTTTCTTGTGCTTATTCTTCATTCGTATATATTCTTAACTTTATTCAAATATTTTGCCCATTTTAAAAAATTTGGCTGTTTTCTTTTTGTTGAGTTCTGAGAATTCCTTCTACATTCTGGATAGAATTTCTCTACCAAACAAATAGTTTTAAAATATTTTCATATTTTCTCCCATTCTGTGCCTGTGTTTTCATTCTCTAAACAATGTCTCTTGAAGAGCCAGAGTTCCTGATTTTGATTTTGTTGATTTTTTTTTTTAATGGATGTGCCTTTGGTGCCATATATAAGAAATCAATGCCTATCCCCTGATCACAAAAATCTATGTTTTCTTCTAGAAGTTTCATAGTTTTAGATTTTAAATTTAGATTAACAATTTACTATAAATTAATAATCATAGAT
>NW_007736894.1:4074-23553 GCF_000696425.1 Galeopterus variegatus
TTGAATCTATTATCAAGTTAGGGAGAATTGACTTCATAATCTATACTGAATCTTCCATCTGTAAACATATATATCTCTACTTATTTAGGTCTTTAATTTTATTTGAGCAATGTTTTATTGTTTTTAGCACATGGATTTTGCATATATTTTGTCAGATTTTCTCTAAGTTCTGTGTATTTTTGTTGCTATTTCTTTTATTTTTCTTTTTTTCTTTTTCGTGACTGGTAAGGGGATCGCAACCCTTGGCTTGGTGTCACCTGCACCGCACTCAGCCAATGAGCGCACTGGCCAGTCCTATATAGGATCCGAAACCGTGGCGGGAGCGTCGCTGCACTCCCAGTGATGCACTCTCCCGAGTGCGCCACGGGGCCGGCCCCTTTGTTGCTATTTCTAATGATATTCTTTTTAAATTTCAATTTTTGATTGCTCATTGTTAGCATATGAAAATATAGTTTATCTTTATATGTTGAACTTGTATACTGCAACCTTGGTAATCTTGTTTATTACTTCTAATAGCTTTTTTTTAAGATCCCATTAAATTTCCTGTGTATATGACTATGGCATCTGTGAATAAAGATAGTTTAATTTCTTCCTTTCCTTTTATTTTATTTTATCTTTTATTTTGTTTTCTTGCTTTACTGCTCTGACTAGTACCTGCTGTACAATGTTAAGTAGAAGTGGGTGAAAGTGTATGCAATTGCCTTATTTCTTTTTTCTTTGATGTGAAGAATTTAATCTTTCCCTACTGAGTATGATGTTAGCAGTTCTTGTAGTTGCAATTTATTAGGTTGAGAAAGCACCATTTTATTATAGCTTGCTGAAATATTTATGTATTAATGAAAATAATATTGAGCTTTGTTCAAGGATATGATAAAGTTACACAGAAACAGTTATATTCTTACTTTTATGCTTTGGTATGCAATTCCAGAAAAGAATTAATTTAGAGTTAATATTACTCAACTTCTGAGAGAAAACCCTTCTTGAATACTGTACCGAGTGCCCTGTGAATTATATGGGTATTTTGTTGGGTGAAAATAGTAACTGTTCTCAGCCTTGTGTAAGTTTCAGGAACTGTACCCTATGATCTGCTTGGTTCTTTTCTTGACTACAGGTAGTTTCCTCACATGCCTGTCCTCACTAGTCCTCAGCTGAAATCTTGTTGATGACCCTCAGCTGAAATCTTGTTGATGACCCTCTGCAGAGCTCTCAAGTTCCCTCTCTAGGCAGCCTTTTCTTTCAGGGACTGTTTCCTGCACACTCTAGCTTTCTCTCCCTCCCATGATTCCAGCTCAGTCTCTTCAAAGAGAGAATGCTAAACTCTACTTTGATTCCTACTCCTTGTGTTCTCAGCTGAAATCTTGATGATGACCCTCTGCAGAGCTCTCAAGTTCCCTCTCTAGGCAGCCTTTTCTTTCAGGGACTGTTTCCTGCACACTCTAGCTTTCTCTGCCTCCCATGTTTCCAGCTCAGTCTCTTCAAAGAGAGAATGCTAAACTCTACTTTGATTCCTACTCCTTGTGTGGCAGACTGGAAACTGTCTGTACACAGTAAGACAAAGCCATAGTAATGCTCACATTCTTTGTTTGTCAACTCTCAATGATGACTAGTGTCCAAAATGCTGAAAATTGTTGTTTCATATATCTTTTTCTAGATTTTAGAAATTGTTTCAAAAAGATATCATCCCTATTTTTCTATCTTGGATGGAAGCAGGATAAAATGTGATATTTTACTCTGCATTTTTTCAAGTGCATGATACATTAAATTTATATAAGATGAGGAATATATTTTAGAACCATAGATTAAGGAGGGATGTCTATATGATTCAGATTATTATTTAATTTTATATTCCTGGATGTTTCTTCTTTTTCTTTTCTTTTTTTTTGTCTAGCGGCTACCAGTATATGGTAAACAAATGGGCAAAATTGCATGCATGACAAAAAAATAGGGACTTGTTTTTCTTTAAGTAAAAATAATCCAATGAATTGAGCTAGTATTAGAAAAGATGGGCTTTGTTTCATCATGAAGTTTATCTAGTTCATCCCTTCCATCTATATTTCTCAAGAAACTGTTGATGAACAAGATACAATGGAGCTAAACCTTGAAACCCTGGTAAACTTGTCCATTTTTTGATTAATAGCTTCATCATCCACTGCCAGCCAGGATTCTATAGACATTAATTTTAGCAGAAACAGCTGGTTCTGGAATGAAGGTGCAGGCTGTTCCTGCCACATCATCTACCTGTGATGTATTAATAAAAGAATGATGGTTTAACTCTTACAGATGCTATGAAAAAGTCAAGTCAATGCTTTCTTAAAAGAGAAAGGATAAGTTAATCATAATTTCATTTGTGACATTTTTCAATATCTTATTTTATCTTAGGATCCTCATACTTTTAAGCACACCGTTATTTGATTTGATGAAAGGAAAAGCAGAGAGAGCTAGAATGACTTTAGTGGAAAATGGTCAGAGTTTTCAAACACAGGAGCCTCCAATTAGTAATCATTGCTAATTAAGTAGAGGTAGGAGTAAAAATATTAATCTGTGTGAAGTGCAAATAACTTTTAACTGATTTTTAATAAACTATATCAGTTTACATTGTCAAGCCAAGAACTCACTTTATTCTCTTTGTGTTTTGGAAAGTCATGCCATCTTCTTTAATCATTTATATCTTTATTTCCATCATCATTTGCTTAGGTAACTTACTTTTTAAAGCCCAATATAGAAATCAAACTGGAGAGAATATGTATTAATAAATGTATTCAATTATATGTACAATGATTAATAAAGCATCAAATATAGAACTAAAAAATAAGAAAAATGATAATTTGAAAATACCAGATAGGACCTTTCTGCTTATCATAAAGATGTTAGGTTGAGAATCAAAAATGTTTGGCAGAAAATTTAAGGTAGAAGAAACATTCATTTCAGGCAGCATACAGGAGAGGAAAGTACAAAAACAACAGTCCAGGTAGACTCAGGTGCAATTCCAGAAAAACTCTACTATTTATAACATAGTGGTTGAGTGATTATATAACTCTCAAAACCCCTATGTTTCTTCTCTTAAATCAGGGTTGACACTTTCTAACTCTCAGAGTTGTTATGAGGAGTAATGAGAGAATACATATGCAGTACTTGTTAAGTAGTTTTCACTTACCAAATAGTAGTTATCTTTTTTTCTTTACAAAGTCAAGGTGGTAGAATTAAACATACCATATTTTCCATTAATATCAGGTCATGTATTGTTACAATGTATTTTTATGATAATTTATTTTCCATAAATTTTTTCCAATGTCACAATAATTGAAACACATTTATAGCCATATTTAATAAAGTGCCATTATTGAAGTACTAAAGTTACTTGAAATCAGGACTGTTCCAGAAATCTAAGGTGGGTGATAAGCATAAATGAATCCTTAGAAGAGTGTATTCAAATCCTGCTACATTGTTTTTTAGCTATGCAGGGACCTTTTCCAAATGATAGAATATGCAATGGTCTGGTAACATTGCTTTGTAGTTTTGGGAAAATATTAAGTATTGTATCTGTGAAAAAAATTGCTTTCTCTAAGTTTTGTAGTTATGGCAAATTAGATAATATATGAGCGAGTGGTACCTCATCAACAGTGAATTGCTTTATGAAGCTTCCTTATTATTATTGAAATATAGGCTAGATAATATATTTACATAAGTTTTAGCTTGAAGATCCAATTCATAAACATTTTGTTCTGAGCATGAAAAATACTTTGTAGCTTTTGTTAGCATGGAAGTAGGATGGCCCTAGAAACACTAGATGCTGAAATGGCAGCAGGGATTAGAGCAGGTTTAACTCTTCAGAGAGGTTTTTTTTTTTTTTTTTTTCCCTCTCTCCTAACTTGCAAATAGAGCTTTGCTGTTACTTTACACCTTTTTCTTCGTAGAAAGAACTGAATTTAATTGGCACATCAGATCCCAAATGAGAGGAAGAGAGCTTTCCAATAGACCTCTGCTGGCAAGCAGCACTTAGGCTAATTTATCCTTCCATGGCAATTACCCTGATATCGTTGACTCTTCATGAATTGCCAACTGATGATACCTGCCAGCATACACCTGTAGACACCTGCTGGCTGAAACAGGAATACTTTGAAAAGTCTGCCTGTGGAGAAGAACATATCAATTCTGTCTACTGCAGGTCTAACTTGTTTTTATTTCATTCCAGTTCCCACATCCTTTACTATTTCTTATGTTGCATTTTCTGTACACTGAAAAAATATAAATAAAAACAAAGCGTTAAAGAATCACTATGAACCAGACTGGAGCATCTCATTCTCAGTTCAGGGAATTTTCAAGTGGTTTTAGAAATTGGAAGCGTTAATGAGATCAATTGTCTTCTCAGAAGATGGGTATATAGGCCCCAAATAAAGCTCCATTCATAGGCTAGGTGGTTGGGTAGAACGGTAAATGTATTGAAGAGATTCTCTAGGTTTTGGCTATTTGCTAGGTTTTTTAACTAATGAAAAAGAAAATGCTACTATTTTGAAACCAAAGTGAAGTGGTTCATACCAAGATTTTATAAGCACAATTTTTATTTTCATTTATTTATTTTTATTGAAACATAGTTTCTTGTGTATATCTGTGGGGTACAAAGTTGCCTATCAGTACCTGTGTGCAATATGTGATGCTCAAATCAGGATAATTAGTATATACAACATTATACATTGTAATAGTTTTTTTGTAGCCCTTTACCAATTTCTGCCTTACCCATCCTCCCCCTTTCCCACCTCTGGTAACCTCAGTTTTGTTCTGTCCATGTGAAAGTTCAATGTATTATTGTGATTGTTGTAACTTTCTTCCTTTCTTTTTTTTAAAATCTATTCCTTTAAATATTTTTTAGCACCTGCTTGTAAGTGAGGACATGTGGTATTTCTTTTTCTGTGCCTGGGTTATTTCACATAACATAATTTTCTCTAAGTTCAACCATCTTGCTGCAAATGGCAGAATTACATTCTTTTTTTAGGCAGAGTGGTATTCCATTGTGTATATATGCCACATTTTCCTTATACATTTGTCCACTGATGCACTTTTAAGTTAGTTGTAACTCCTGACTATTGTAGATAGAACAGCAATAAACATGGGAGTGCAGGTATCCCTTTGATATGATGATGCACATTCCTTTGGGTATACACCCAGCAGTGGATTGATGGATCATATGGTAGTTCTATCTGTCGTTGTTTGAGGAACCTCCATACTGTTTTCAATAATGGCTACACTAATTTACAGTCCCACCAACAGTGAAGGAAGGTTCTCCTTTCTACGCATCCTCGCCGTCATTTGTTATTCTCTGTCTCTTTGACAATACCCAGTCTAAATGGGGTGAGATGATATGTCAAGGTGGTTTTGATTTGCATTTCCCTGATGTTGAGTGATGCAGAGTATCTTTTTCATGTGTCTGTTTGACATTTGTATATCTTCCTTTGAGAAATGCCTATTCATTTCCTTTGCCCATTTTTGTAATTGTGTTATTTGTTTTTTTACTGTTAAGTTGTCTGAGTTCCTCGTGTATTCTGGATATTAACCCTTTGTTGGATACGTAGTTTGCAAATATTTTCTCCCACTCTGTAGGTTGTCTTTTGCTATGTTAATTGTTTCTTTTGCTGTGCAGAAGCTTTTTAACATGCTATAATCCCATTTGTTTATTTTTTCTTTTGTTGCCTGTTCTTTTGGGATATATTCATAAAATCTTTGCCCGGTCCTGCTTCCTAAAGTATTTCCTCTATGTCTTATTTTAGGACTTTAATCGTTTGAGGTCCTATATTGTTGCTATAATCCCATTTGTTTATTTTTTCTTTTGTTGCCTGTTCTTTTGGGATATATTCATAAAATCTTTGCCCAGTCCTACTTCCTAAAGTATTTCCTCTATGTCTTATTTTAGGACTTTAATCGTTTGAGGTCCTATATTGAAGTCTTTAATCTATTTAAAGTTTATTTTGGTATATGGCAAGAGGTATGGTTCTAGTTTCATTCTTCTACATATGAATGTACAGTTTTCTAAGCACAATTTATTGGAGAGGCTGTCTTTTCTCTAATGTATGTTCTTGGTGGCTTTGTTGAAGATTGGTTGGCTGTAAGTATGTTGGTTGATTTCCAGGTTCTCTATTCTGTTCCATTGTTCTGAGGGTCTGTTTTTATGCCAGTACCATGCTGTTTTGATTACTGAAGCTTTGGTTACTATAGCTTTATAGTGTAATTTGAAGTCAGGTAGTTTTATGACTCTGGCTTTATTTATTTTTGCTCAGTATTGCTTTGGCTATTTGGCTTCTTTTGTTGTTCCATATGAATGTTAGGATTGTTTTTACCATTTCTGTGAAGAATGTCATTGGTATTTTACTGGGAATTGCACTAAATCTGTAGATAGCTTTGGGTAGTATGGACATTTTCACAATGTTGATTTTTCCAATCCAAGAGCATGGAATGTCTTTCCATCATTTTGTGTCTTCGTTAATTTCTTTCAGCAGTTATTTGTAGTTCTTGTTGTAGAGATCTTGCATCTTCTTGGTTAAATGTACTTCTAGGTATTTTATTTTTTGGTGACTATTGTAATTGCACTAGATTTCTTAATTTCTTTTTTGCTAGTTTGTTGTTGAAGTAAAAAATGCTACTGATTTTTGTGTGTTGTATCCTGCAACTTTACCAAAATCAAATCTAATAGTGTTTTGTACAGTCTTTATCCTTTTCAATATATAGGATCATGTCATCTGCAAACAGAGACAATTTGACTTAATCTTTTTCAATCAGGATGTCTGTTATTACTTTCTCTTGCCTGATTGCTTTGGCACAGTACTTCCAATACTATGTTAAATTGGAATGATGAGAGTGGGCATCCTTGTCTTGTTCCCATCTTAAAGGAGACGCTTTCAGCTTTTACCCATTCAGGATGATATTGGGTGGTGGTTTTGTCATATATGGCTTTCATTGTATTGAAATACTTTCCTTCCATACCTAATTTGCTGAGAGTCTTTATCATGAAAGATGTTGAATTTTGTCAAATCCTTTTTCTGTGTCTATTGAAATAATTATATGGATTTTGTTGTTAATTTTGTTGATATGATGTATCACATTTATTGATTTGTGTATGTTGAACCATCCTTGCAACATTGAGATGAATCCCATGTTGTATAATTTTTTTTGATGTGTTGCTATATTCTATTTGCTAACCTTTTATTAAGGATTTTTGCATCTATGTTCATCAAAGATATTGGTCTTTAATTTTCTTTTTCTTTTAATTGTATCTTTGTCTGGTTTAGGTATCAAGGTGATGCTGGCCTCATAGAACAGATTTAGGAGAATGGATTCTGCTTCAATTTCAAGTTTTTGGAATAGTTAGAAGAGAATTGGTATCAATTTCTCTTTAGATGTTTGCTAGAATTCGGCAGTAAAGCAATCTGGGCCTGGCTTTTTTGGGGGAGACTGTTGATTACTGCTTCAATCTTGTTGCTTGTTATTGGTTTGTTCAGGTTTTCTGTTTCTTCTTGGTTCAGTCTTGGTAGTTTGCATATGTCCAGAAATTTACGGTTTTCCTTCAGGTTTTCAAATTTGTTGGTGTATAGTTGTTTATAATAGTTTTTAATGATTCTTTGTGTTTCTGTGGTACCAGTTGTAATGTCTCCTTTTACATTTCTGATTTTTGTTGTTTGGGTCTTCTCTCTTCTTTTTTATTTAACCTAGCTAATGGTTTGTCTATTTTTTTTATCTTCTTGAAAAGCCAACTTTTTGTTTCATTGATCTTTTGTATCGTTTTTGGGGTTCTACTTCATTTAGTTCTGCTCTTAATTATTTCTTTCTGTCTATTAATTTGGGTACTGGATTGCTCTTGTTTTCTAGTTATTTGAAGTATAGCATTAGGTTGTTTATTTGAAATCTTTCTATTTTTTTGACGTAAGTGTTTACTGCAATAAACTTTCCCCTTAGTACTGCTTTTGCAGTGCTAAGTTTTGGTATTATGTGTCTTTATTTCATTAGTTCCAATACACTTTTTTATTTCCTGTTTAATTTCTTCTTGGAGCCATATGTCGTTCAGGAGCATGTTCTTTAATTTCCATGGGTTTGTATAGTTTCCAGATGTTTATGGTCTGAAGAGATACTTGAAATACTGTTAATTTTTACAAATTTGTTGAGACTTGATTTGTAACATGTGGTCTATACTGGAGAATGTTCCATGTTTTGCTGAGCATAATGTATATTCTGTGGTTGTGGATAAAATATTGGGTAGATATCTGCCAAATCCAATTGGTCTAAAGTATGGTTTAAATCCTGTGTTTTTCTGTTGATTTGTGGCCTGGATGATCTGTTCAATACTGAGGAAGGGGTTTTCAAATCTCCTACTGTTATTGTATTAGGGGTCTATCCCTTTACCTAGGTCTAATAAATATTTGCTATATATATCTGGATGTTCCAGTATTAGATGCATATATATTTGTGATTGTTATCTTTTTGGTGGATAGATTCCTTTATTATTATGTAGTGACCTTCTTTGTCTCTTTTTATGATTTTTGATTTAAAGTCTATTTTATCTGATATAAGAATAGCTATTCCTGCTCATTTTTGATTTCCACTTGTGTGGTGTATTTTTTTCCATCCCTTCACCCTTAGTCTGTGTGTGTCTTTCCAGGTGAGGTGTGTCTCTTGTAGACAGCATATAGTTGGGTTTAACTTTTTAATCCAAGCAGCCAGTCTTTGTCTTTTGAATGGGGAATTCAATTCATTTAATTTTAGGGTTGCTACTGAAAGGTACTGTCTTACTTCTGGCATTTTATCAATTTTCATTCAGATGTTTTAAATAGTTTTTGCTTCTTTCTTTCTCTTTTACTGCTTCTCTTCAGTGTTTGTTGGTTTTTGAAGGTACCAAGGTAAAGTTTCTTTCTCTTTCTCATTTGCATTTTTGTTCTACCAGTGGGTTTTATCCTTTCTTGTGTATTCATGGTAGTGATTATTTGTTTTTTGGATTCCAGATGCAGGACTCCCTTAAGAGTTTCTTGTAGGGTTTGTTGTGTGGTGGTGAACTCCCATAGTTTTTGTTTGTCTGGGAAATATACTATTTACCCTTCATTTCTGAAGGATAGCCTTGCTAGATATAGCATTCTTGGATGGCAGCTTTTTTCTTTTATTATTTTGAATATATCATCCCATTCTTTTCTAGCCTGTGGAGTTTCTGTTGAGAAGTCTGCTGTTAGTCTGATGGGGACTCCCTTATAGGTGACTTTACACTTTCCTCTTGTTGTTTTTAGGATACTCTCTTTGTCTTTGAGTTTTGCCAGTTTGACTATAATGTGTCTTGGATCGGACCCTATTTTGGATTGAATCTGTTTGAGGATCTTTGAGCTTCCTGAATCTGAAGGTCTGTGTCTCTCCCTTTTTCTGGGAAGTTTCCCACTATTATTTTATTAAATATTTTCTCAATGTATTTTCCTTTCTCCTCCTTTTCAGGAACACCCGTGATTCAGATGTTTCTGTGCATAAGGTTTTCGGCTATCTCTCTTAGATTTTCTTTACTTTTTAAAATTCTTTTTTCTTTTCTTTTTTTCTGCCTGAGTTATTTTGAAGAGACTATCTTCAAGATCAGAAATTCTTCCTTCTGCTTGATCTAGCTTGCTGCTTAAGCTCTCAGTTGTGTTTTTTATTTCATTGAATACTCCTCCAGTTTCATGAGTTCTGCTACATTGGTTTTTAAAGTATTAATCTGTTTGTAAATTTCCTCTTTTGCTCAGTCCGCTGTATCATCTAACTGCATCTTCTTATATCTCATTGGGTTTCCTTAAGGTTTTTACTCAAGATTCTTTTTCAGTTATTTCAAGTGTTTCAAGTGTTTTCTTGCTCTATGGGGTCTAGTACTTGACTGTCACTGTATACCTTTTGTGGACTCATATTTTCTTTCTTTTTTTTTTTTCTTTTTTCATATTTCTAGTATCTCTGTGTTGATGACTGGTCATCTGGTAGAGCAGTTGCTTCTTATATTACTGTAGTGTGGGCTTTGAGGAAAGAGACTCCTATAGATGTTTTTTTATTTATCCTTGAGTAGGATGTTTCAGTATTGGTTCTGGGTAGATGCAGTAATGTAGTCTCTGTGTGGGTACTTTGGCCATATTCAGTGTTGGAGTTGTGTCTGAGTGCATCTGTGGCATAGTCATTTGGGCACTTAGAATCCTTGCTGAGGTTAACACTGTGTTGGGTTGTCAAGGATGTGGGTGAGATCTTAAGGTCTTGGGAGAAGTGCAGAGCGACCTATTGCTCTTTAGTTGGGGTGGGTGACCCTGGGCAGGCTTATTGGTATCCCAGATAGTGTCCTGTCACCTGGCCACTGGGAATTTTCTTCCTTACTCTGGCTGTCCTGGGTTTATGTAGCTCCCACACCTGGGAGTGCTACTGTGGAGTCAGTGTCATTTCTCCTTGCGGGTTGAACCACTGGGTCACTGGTCTGTGCTCGCTCCCCTCTTTACCTGAACTCTGCTGGTGCCCTCCTTGTGTCAATGTAGTCAAATGTTTGGTGGTCAGCCTGCAGAGTGGCAGTGGCTGCTGTTGTGGTAGTGAGCTGCCCCTGTTGTGGTGGGCTTCTGGGTATGGCTTTAGCCTGCTGCCTGTATGTCTCCAGCAGGGGTGGGCTGCTCAGATAATGATGGTGGCTGCCTGCGAGGTGGTGGCGGCAACTGCAGCAGTGGCAGTTGCAGTGTCCACAGTGGCAATGGGGGTTTACCTTGAGCAGGTTGCAGCAGTACCAATGGTGGCTGCAACTGTCCCTCATATCTGCAGTGTCACTGGCAGCAGCAGGGTTACCTCATGTTGGTGGCATCAGCACCAGTGGGTACAACTGCCTCCCTCACTTCTGTGGTGTCCTTGGAGGGAGCAACATTACCTCCTGGTGCAGCAGTGGCAGTGGTGATTGCAGCCACCTGCCTTGTGTCTGTAGAGTTCACAACTGTAGTGAATGGACCACCTGCAAGATTGCTGTTTTGTGACTGGGCAATGGCTCCCATGTGGCAGCAGTGGTAGTGAAACTGTTTTGATCTTCTTCTGTTGGACAAATGTGCCCTGGGCACCTCTCATCTGCCATCCTCCTGGAGGTCTCCTTAAGTACAATTTTTAAATGTAACTTGAGCTCAGGAACTTATTTGATAAACTTCTTCCACTTGAAATTTACTACTCCCTATATTTCATCGATGTAAGAGAGAGAACTTAAGATCTTTTAGGTTGAACAGTAGTATGATTTAACTTCATTGGAACCTGGACACTGTCCTAAAGATGAGGGTATTTTAGTTAATTATGCCAATCCATAAAAGGAAGTAATGAAAGAACACTTGCTTCCTTTCAAAGTCTATCTCTGTACCTTGACTTTCATCACTTGCTTAACCAGATTGTTAGTCAGTACATTACATTAACAAGAAGAGGAACATTGAAATGGAAAATTTCCTACCTGCAAAAGCAACAGTTTGCAATGCATGTCATCCCACCCCCCAAAAATAGCAGTTGCAAAACTAATTATAATAATGCTGGTTTATTTCTTTAAACTGTATTGTAAAAAGAAAACAAGATAAAAGCAAAAATAAATTCCACTTTGTCACTAAAATAAATAAATAAATAAATAAATAAATAACAATATCCTGTAAATCAAAGCTTACTTTTTGAGGAGCTAACATTTCAGATGATTTCAAAAGAGAAATGTGGTACATGAAATGTAATGCAACAGAACTGACAAGAACTAGTCAAGTCTAACATCTGCAACATGAAGCTTGACTGTTGTATGAGAGACTGTGAAGACAACTGCTTTCCTTTCTATTTCTGCTTGCATAATATATGGTAAAACCAAGGCCCGGAGTTAGCCTGTTTGGATTGAAATTCCAACTCTGCCACTTCCTAGTAATGTCATCTTCAACAAGATACTCTAACTTTGTGCCTCCATGTTTTTGTTTTCTTTTTTTGTTGTTCTTGTTCATAAGATGGGGATTGCAGTGGACTGAATTGTTTCCTCTCAAAATTTAAATTTAATGTGTTGGATGCTTGATCCTGACTGTGACTGTTAAGAGAATGGGAAGTCCTCTTATAATAATTGAAAGGTGGGGCCTTGAAGAGGTGATTAAGTTGATGGTTTAACAGTGGTAAAAGGTATGGTTCTGAGGGCTTTAAAAGGAGAGGGCAGGAGGAGTTATCTTTCTCTCTCTCTCTCTCTCTCTCACTCTCTCTCTCTCTCTCTCTCTCTCTGTTCCATCATTTTCTACCATGTGAGACCCCTGCATTGCTGTAAAACCACCACCGCAGAAAACCCTTACCAGATGTGTTCCCTGGACTTTGGACTTCCCAGCCTCTGAAACTGTAAGCAATGAATTTGATTTTCTTACAAATTACACAGTTGCAGGTATTTTGTTATAAGCAACAGAAGCAGACTAATACAGAAAATTGGTACCAGTGAAGTGGAGTGTTGCTTATAAAAAATACTTGGAAATATGGAAGCAGCTTTGCAACTGGATGTTGAGGAAAGGCTAAAGGAATTTGGTGGAACAGGCTAGAAAAAGCCTAGATGTTGCTGGGAGCTTAGAAGACAAGAAAATCAGGGAAAGTTTGGAACTTTCTGGAGACTGGTTAAAGGATGGTGAGCAGAATGTTGATAGAAAAATAGTCAGTAAAGGAAATTCTGAGAAGGTCTAAGATGTACATGTGCCATGCCCTAGAACTTTGTGGAAGTTGGAACTTAAGAGTTGTGAACCAGAGTATTTGGCATTAACATAAAAAATCACCCATTTTTACCTTATGTATAGCACTATAACTTTAATTTGAAGAGGGTATAGTGATGAAATATTAACTAAGGCATTATTTAAAAATGTTAAGCATTTATACTGTAAAAATATGTTATCTGAGCAATTATGTTAAGCTTAGAGTTATTTAGAATATATAAAGATGAAGCATAAAGTAACTTAAAGCAAAATAATGCATCCTTGTCTCTACCTAGAATGGAGTACAAAAAAGGGGGGATGTGCTATGTAAGATGATAGAGTATTTGACACTTTAAAATAACTGAGTTGGATTGTCAGAACATCACGTGAGAAAACACTTCATGGAAATTTAAAAAGATGCTTAGGTTTGTCATGTCTGATGAATGTGATAGATTGCAACTCACCTTCATTTTATCACTGTTCCAGTGTGCCTCTGTTGCGCAGAGACTAGAAAGCTAAAAATGACATTTCCTGGACCATTTGCCTACTGGAGTTCTGAAGATAACCAAGGGTTGGCCAATTAGATGAACTTACATGTGATTTAGAAGGCAGAAATGAAGTGGGGGAGATGGGAAGAAACAGGGCTCTGACCACCCGTTCAGCTGTTTTAGATCATAGAAGGGATCTTCTGGTTAGGGAATTTGCAACTGTGGTCACTTCCTGATATTGGCAGCTTTCTGGTGGGTGTCTGAAGCTTGTATCTCCTGATACAGGACTATTGTATAGTTCCTGAAGAACTCCCTGAAATCTCACTACGATCTGTATTTTCAGCCCTCTCCAAATTTTTAAGCATTTAGGGATACAATGTCTTAGTAGGTAGTAAGTTTTTTGTCATTAAGGACATTCAAGTGGATGCTGAATGATCACTAGTATAGGTGTCATAGAGGGAAACATAAATGTAGGGTGAGATGGAGAGTATTGGATTAGTTGGTTTCTGAGGTCCCTTCCAGTTCTGAGATTCTGGCTAAATGAGCTTGAGTATCACAGTTAGTCAATGCTAGTTTACTGAAAAGTCTTCTGCTGTCAAATGATTTCTGAATTTGGTTTAAGCTCCAAGGGTAGTAATGAAAACAAAAGTTTTAATTAAAAAACCAACAGTCTCCAGAGCAGACATATTTGAACACTTTCATATTTAAATTAATTTTGCTTCTCTTTTCCTTTATTATTTTTCAGAAGGCTTAAATTTTATTCTGATGGGTTTAAAAGAAATATAGAAAACTTAAACTATATACTTTATATCTATAAATATATATGCTTTATATATAAATTTTCTGAGAAAAATACATTGGATTTAGCTCTCTAAATCAACACTTACTCATTTTTTAATAAAAATATTCATATAGTCAAAGTAATAAAAATGTATTCCTCAACACATGCATGTGTATGTATAGTGATATTAATGTAGTATTTATATCACTTACTTGCCTGCTGATTTCAACTCATATTAAGTCATAACCATTTTTATTAGATAGCATGCTATTAAACTGCTTTGCTGAATTTTAAAATTTAATGATTCTCTTGTAAATCAATGCTTTTTCACTTAGCTTGTAGTCATTAAATTTGTGATTTGTTACTTGACAGAATTGTAATTTTTTATTCAAAATCACTTTATAGAGCAAAATGTTTGAGCTTCAATTTCTGAAATCATATGTGATTTGGTGATCAAATACTACAATGCATTTTTTCTACTAGTTGATAAATAGAGCGTTACACATGAATGTGAGTTGATATATGTAAAAGTTCTGTATAAACTGCAAATAGTGTAAGAGATTGATATGCGCAAGACATATAACCTTTTAAAAATTGTGTCTATCAAAAATTGATATGAGGAGAGAACAAACTCTGGTAATTTCTTTGAAGTCTTAAATTATATAGAACTATCCACCACAACTCTCATTCATAATTCTATTAAAAGTGTTAAAGCATTTCAACATATAGGAAAAAAAGAAATGAGATATATTAGAATGGAAGAAGCAATATTATAATTATCTCTGGGTGGTAGAAGTGTGTATAAAAATGAAGCCTAAGAAAATAAGCTATAAAACTATTAAAATATTAGAACATAGTGGTGCGTAGGACTTGCAGAGGGAGAGAGTATACCTGGGATTGTGAGGGGTGGGGGGGAGGGAGGGAGGTCGGGGGTTAATCGGGTAGGGGACATGGAGAATAATTGCAATTTGTGGTAATGGGCATGCTGTTAGTATTGATCTGGCCATCACATCTTGGGCACAGTTGGTGAAGGTCAGCTTTGTACCCCATGAATATGCAAAATCAATAAAATAAAATAAAATAAAATAAAATAAAATAAAATATTAGAACTAAAAGGTAAGTTAAATCAAGTTTCTGGATACTGTTGAGCAATCAGGTGTTGAGGTGGTCAATTAGGAAAACTGAGCCAAACTGAAAGTAACAATCTAGTCCTTGTACATTTACTGCAACAGTGTAAGCAACAGGCAGAAAGAGAAGACGGCTTCTGGTGGTCCATTTTCCTCCACAGAATGATTCTACACAGAATGAAAAAGCCTCCTTTCTAAGCAGATAACACTTGAGCAGATACCTCAATTATATTAATGTCATATATTTCTAACTCATTATTTGACATTTTATAGTTATAGGATACTCATATTTTAATTTTTTTCCAGCCTGGAATATTTAATTTGATTTCTTAATACCAATAACTAATGCCACAATCCACTATTTCTAAAACCGGGCCTTAACAAATGCACAGTCCAGTATTAACCTCATAGGACTAATCTGTAGGAACAATGATTAGATTATCCTTGATTTATTCTGTAAAAGCACACTTCATTACTTTAAAAAGGCTATTTGTATCATTGTATGATTAACAAATTAAAAGATAATATGTAAGATTCTCTCTATTGTAATGACCCAAAAATGGGGTTTTAAAAATGAATTTTAAAAATATAAAAAGTTACGTGTTTTAAGTAGTAGTTTTTTCTATGCATAATGTCTCAATATTTCAGGGAACCAAACACCGAATGCTCTTTTGCTTTATATAACAGCTTACTCACAGACTGGCCTGACACCTTGAAGTTAAAAGGAGCTTGTAGTTTCATTCTCAGTACCTGGTTGCCTTTAGCATCTTGTTTCTGAAGAAATTGGATCAACTGCAATATGATAAGTTTTTTCTAAGAAGCGTTTGCAAGACCTTTCCTTGGTTCTAACTGTTTTGACATCTGTTTTCACCGGGAAAAGAAATGGAAGTCAGCTGCCAGACACTAGCATCAGAGGCTGAGTTAACATTACCTGCAGGCTATAGAGTCCTGTTTCCATAGAAATGAAGTTTGGGTTGTTGAAAATAGGAGACAGATTTTGAAACCAGTGTGTTCTTCCACTAGTGAAAAATTGTGCAGGTGTGTTTTCACATTTGCACGACAGAAGTTGTTGAATAATTGCATATGATGAGGTTTCCATTGTTATCTGTAAGTCTATGTGGGAAAAACACGCTTCTATAAATTTTGATTAGAGGAGTATGAACGTACTGGTCTACTAACAACAACATAAGAGGACCATAGGACTATAATGGTTTCTAAGAGTCAGAAACATCAAAGCTTTCTGTTTATTGCATTTTTAAAGCTTTAATATACTTAGTCTGCAGCTCATGATTTAGTCTCTTGAGAGATCACAGAAAGCTGTCATATTAAAACTTGAGTAGAAACATTTTTATACCTTCAAGATTAAAGTTAAACATTGAATGTGTGTAATCCTTATTTGATTGCTGATGTTGATGGTTGAAATCAGTGAATACAATTGCAAATAATTTGTATAAACTTTAGTTCTGGAAACATAACATTGTCCTCACTTTACATGTATGTGTATTCTATAATGTAATCTTACTGAAGTTTTTATTAGAGAATCAGATTAGACATTTTTAATAGCATATGGAGTACTGGAGAATGGGAGAAATAAAATATAAATATCACATTTTCAGATGACTACCATGAAAATGAGAGCAATGGAGACAATAATCTCAAGAGCTGGATCTTTATATACCCTGCTTTAAATTATTTTTCTGAGATACAAAATTGTAGATTTATTTATGGTTTCCTTTGGTTTATTTTACAATACTGGAAGAATTGCTGGTTGGATGCTTATCAGAAGTTTTAACAAAGAAAAAAGATTTCCATAGTAGTATTGGGTTTGTCTTGAGTTGATACTTACCTTTTTCTCCCCTTGAAAAACAGCAGCCCACTTACTAATTTTAATTATCACTGTACTATATTTCCTAACAGCCTGCATTTGTTAGACTTGGAAAACATAGCAGTCATTAAGTCATGAATGTAAGTGACATTTTCATTAACACTTGGGACTATGGAAGACAGTCAAATTAATATAAAATTGAAAAAAATGTTAGCCAGTTAAATTTTGTATCCACACTTGCAACTAATCTTAACTTGAGTTAAAGTAATTATGACTTCTATTGCATGTTCAGTTGAAACAAACAAACAAAAATAACTTATTCTTAAGTTCCAAATTACAGGTCTCGAAATTTCATAATACTTACAATTTCCTAAGAGGGTATTTTAAAAAGCAGAGGGAAGTAATGTTATTAGAGGAAAAATCCATGACCCTATAGAATTAATATAAACTAGACCTGGTGTTTGAGGTTTCTTTGGCTATTCTACTAGCAGGGATTTGATGACCATATGACATACCATTTTGCTTCATGATACAGTCTGTTTTGTAGGTACAGGTCCATGGATATCAGCATCAGCACTGACTGAGAGCTTGTTTATGGTCTCCACTCTAGAACTAAAACATTAGATTATGTAGGGTTTGTCCTAGGAATCTATGTTTTACCCAACTTTCCAGGTGATTTCTATGCATCCTAAAGTCTGAATAAGCACTGGTATATTTGGAGTGACTTTTTAGGTGATGGTATTGATTTTGGAATTTAGTCTAATTTAAATGAGAAATCTTTGAGGAGGGGTTACAGTGAGTGAATTATGTGACTTAAAAAAGATACTCTGGTTTCTGTGGGGAGTAACTACTGGAAGAAGAGAGACCAATTTGAAGGCAATTGCCATATTGTAAATCGTAAATTGTTTTGGCATACAGTAGATTAGAATCAGTGATAATAAAATTTTTTATTTATTCTTCTTGAAAAGATTGGAGGATGAATTGAATGTTGGGTAAGAAAAAATATTAGGAATAAGGAATGTTTAAGCAGTTGTGGTTGTTTTGGTTATTTACTAAGATGGGAATAATTGGAAGGTGGATGAGTTTGCTGGAGAAAAAAGCAGAATATGAAGAGTTCAGCTATGGGCCTGTTAAGTTTAAGATATATTCAAACTTATATATCCATATAATATGTCCTACATAGTATGCATGATATAGAAAGAATGATTGCAAATAATAACAAGAACCCAGGAACCAACATGATTTTCAAAAGGGCAAAAGAGCTGAATACACATATCACCAAACAATATATATATACACATGGCAAAAACAAACAGGACACACAGGAAAAGATGCTCAAAATCATTAGTAATTAGGTAAGTGTAAATATAAACCAAAGCAATATGTTACTAACCACCCACCACAAAGACTAAAATTCTTCTTAGAATAATAATGCTAAGTTTTTGTGAGCCTGTGGAGCAACTGGAACTCTCATTTATTTTTGGTGTGAATGCAACACTTCTAAAGAGAAAGACTAAATTGTCTTCCATGGAACAAAGATGACTGGCATCAGACTTCTGATGAAGATTGCTGGAAGAATTTGAAATAACTTCTTTAGTGTTGTGAGTCAATATTATTGAAACATAAAGTTTTATTATATTTGGCCAAATGGACAATTAAAAGTTCTGACCATCAAAAATAAAGACTGTTTTACACAAATTCAGAAAATCTAGTATATGCAGCCCTTTTCTGGAAAATAAAATTACTGTTTGTAGTTCAGCAAAACAACAACAAAAAGGACTCTAAAAAAGGGAAAGTGGGTCTAAGAACAGCTCGTATTAGCAATGAGATGAAATTCTAGGGTGGCAGACATGCAACAGGCTAGAATAAAATTAGTCTGAATTATGTATGTAAGTCAGAAAGGCTCCATAAGAATGTCCTAAGGAAGAAAACAAATGATATCATCAAAAATTTGTATGGTATTAGTAAGGAGGTTGTATACAAAGAGCAGTGTAGTAAAACAAGAGCTTTCTTTGTAGTATGATTAAGAGAAAATGAACAAGCTTGAGACCTGAAAACTAGAAAAATTAGTTATGCACACGATCAGTGACATGGACCTTTTTTCCTTGATGATAATAGGTAAATTAAAGTAATAATTTAAAGGATAATTACCACATGTTGTCCTTTCCATCTCCAGAAAAATTAGTTACGCACACGATCAGTGACATGGACCTTTTTTCCTTGATAATAATAGGTAAATTAAAGTAATAATTTAAAGGATAATTACCACATGTTGTCCTTTCCATCTCATCCTTCTTCCAGTTTTTAGTAATGGTATTTTTGAGCAGCATATTTTTAATGACATTGTTAAAAGGTAAAGTTAGGTACATTAAAATTTTAAAGAGCTGATTTAAGCAGACAGTGATTTATGAATCAGCCAGCACCAAACCACAAGCAGTTTGGGCTCCATTAGGGGATAATAAGGTGAAAGCTTTTATAAGGTGTTTGTGAAAAAAAGACAAAGAAAGTATTTGATTAGTTAAAGTGAAAATTCACTAGTTAGAGGTTAATTTATGGATTCTGATTGGTCAAGTTTCTAGTAGGAGGT
>NW_007736894.1:24210-26416 GCF_000696425.1 Galeopterus variegatus
AACAGAACAGAATATGTTAATAGCAGTATTTTAAATTTTTGAGTTAATTTATAGAGAAATCTAAGAAGTCAGTTATTGTTATGGAACAGAATGTAGGTGCTATAATAGAATATTAATAACACGGGAAACAATGCTCAACATTACTAATCATCAGGGAAATGAAAATAAAAACCACTTTGAGATATCATCTCATCCCAGTTAGTGTGGATATTATCAAAAAGACAGAGAATGACAAATGTTGGCAAGCATGCAGAGAAAGGGGAAACCTTCTAACTGTTGGTGGGACTGTAAAGTAGTACAGCCTTTATGGAAAACAGTGTGGAGGTTTCTCAAGCAACACAGATACAACTACCCTATGATCCAACAATCCGACTTCTGGGTATATACTCAAAGGAATGGAAATCATCACGTCAAAAGGATACCTGCACTCCCATGTACATCACAGCTCTATTTACAACAGTCAAGATATGGAACCAACCTAAATGTCCATTGACAGATGACTGGATAAGGAAAATGTGGTATATATACACAATAGAATACTGCTCTGCCATATAGAATGAAATTCCTCTACTTAACAGCAATATGGATGAACTTGGAGAAAATTATATTAAGTGAAATAAGCCAGGTACAGAAAAAGAAATACCATGTCCTCATTCATAAGTGGGAGGGAGGGAGGGAGAGAGGGAGGGAAAGAAGGAAGGAAGGAAGGAAGGAAGGAAGGAAGGAAGGAAGGAAAGAAGGAAGGAAGGAAGGAAGGAAGGAAGGAAGGAAGGAAGGAAGGAAGGAAGGACAATCACAATAATACATTGCACTTTTAGAAGGAGAGAACAGAACTGTGGTTATTAGAAAGGGGCAAGGGGGAGGAGGGTTAGAGAGAAATTGGTTGATAGACACAAAGAATGAACACATTTTATAATGACAAATGTATTGACTGTCCTGGTTTGGTCATCACATGTTGTATATAGGTGCTGATAGTCAACTCTCTACCCCCAAAATATGCATAATCAATTATGTTTCAATAAAAAATAGTGATAACATGGGGATGAAGATGGTATTAGTCAGGGTTCAGCCTGAGATGCCATAGTGTATACAGACATACATGTCTTTGTACACACATACATTATGTGCATATTATATACATATATTAAGGGACCAGCTAAGTAAGACCAAAGTCCAGAGGGGCAGCAGGCAAGAAGGGAAGATCATAAACAGTCTGCAACCTCATGAGTACAAGCTGCAGCTTGGAGTCTCTCTGGTGCATGCTAGCAAAACAGAGCCTTATATATACACATCATAAAGTAACCATGGCATTATCATTGCATCATCTTTGCCATATTCTGTCGATTAGAAATGAAGAATAATTGTGAGAGAATTTTTGAAAGTGAAACACCCAGCTAAATATAAAGTCATTTGAAAATAAGAATTTTTTACTCCATAAAGAGATGTCTTTATTTTGGAATCACTGGATTATACCTTTGCAGTTTAAAGCAGAGCAAGGGGATGGTTCAGTGATAGAAACTACCAGAGCAATTACTGAAACTGAAAAGTAAGCACCATAAAAGTATAGGAATCTAATTTTGCTATTGGAAAGACTCTGTAGCAGCTATTCACTCCTAATCAGCTTGAAGTTGTAATGAATAGAATAATAAGCACCATTAGAATAATTCACTATTCATCAAGAATAATAAACCACTTAGAATAACAAGACTAAAATAATAAGCCAATGTTTAAATCAAGGAAAAGGAATAGGGGGAAGAAAAGGAGGTTCTCAGAGGAGTTGAGCTTATTGCTGTTGTGAGCTACTGAGCTCCCCTATTCCTTTTCCTTGATTTAAACATTGGCTTATTATTTTAGTCTTGTTATTCTAAGTGGTTTATTATTCTTGATGAATAGTGAATTATTCTAATGGTGCTTATTATTCTATTCATTACAACTTCAAGCTGATTAGGAGTGAATAGCTGCTACAGAGTCTTTCCAATAGCAAAATTAGATTCCTATACTTTTATGGTGCTTACTTTTCAGTTTCAGTAATTGCTCTGGTAGTTTCTATCACTGAACCATCCCCTTGCTCTGCTTTAAACTGCAAAGGTATAATCCAGTGATTCCAAAATAAAGACATCTCTTTATGGAGTAAAAAAAATCTTATTTTCAAATGACTTTATATTTAGCTGGGTGTTTCACTTTCAAAAATTCTCTCACAATTATT
>NW_007736894.1:27416-29156 GCF_000696425.1 Galeopterus variegatus
GAGAGAGAGAGAGAGAGAGAGAGAGAGAGAGCACATGAGTAATAGAGAAAGGAGATTTCCAAGACTTCACTGTAACTGAACTTATTCTTCTTTATACATCTATTCCTAGTCTACCCCAATGCCATTTGCTTCTGCTGTTCTTTTCACCTAGAATGGGATTGATTTCTAACTTCACCTGTCAAAAATCTGCTCATCATTCAAGTCTCAGATCAATCATTTCCTTCTTTAACCTTCTCAGATCCATTCCTCATCCATTTACCCTCAAAGATTACTCAATCCAACTTCTTTGTTTTAAGGTGAGGAAATATGAGAGAGAATCTCATAATTTTTACTTGAAAGAAAACCTTTATTTCCAAATAAGTTATGATAAAGTTGCTCTCGACTAGGGAACTAAATACTAAATAGACTGATGTAAAGAATAACTTATGTTACTATTACAAAGATAGAATTGAAAAAAAAGATGTCACTTTAAATTGGACAAATACAGATATAAATACAATTATATTTGGTTATTTTTATTGCTATGTTTAAAGGACTATGAACACTAGGGAGATGCTGTAAATACAGGAGGGAATTTTAGGTTCCTTTCCAACTCATTGATTCTATGGGTCAATGATGTTGTTCAGTTTCAGGACTGACTCCTTTCCAGCAATTGTGCAAGTCAATTGACTGCTCGGTGGTCCCCTTGAGTTCTCTAAGTTTAATATATATGTGCATTGTATATATTTGTGATACCTGAAAGAGCCGTTGCATAAATGAATGAGGTAATTTCAATAAAAGTATTTTGAAAAATATGCTCTGAATGACTGTGCATAAATATGAAATATTATTAAAGTTAGTCTTATCATCCACCTGAAATATTTGAGTTTCTTTCAATATAACACTTTAGTAAAATTTATTTGATGAAATTTTAGCTTTTTAAAATTATACCATGTTTGCATTCCTGAAGAGATATATGATTTAGAATCCCCTTACTTGTTTGTATAGTATTTGAGAACTTGGTCCTTGAGATCTGATGCTGTTTTCCTTTAAAGGAAACTCATAGATAATTGTATCCGATAAAAAGATGAACCCTTGAGAAGAAGAAAGCTCATTTAGTGTCTTTCACATGCCTCAATATGTAGTAAAGGAGCACATTTGGCTTTAGATGCAGCTTTGAAAGTAGAAGCAAACAGATTAATTTGATGGACTTAATGAATTAACCAGTACTGAATTCTGCACAGTTTAACATATGATAAACTACATTGAAGAAAAGTTTAATTAAGGCATAATTTTTGGTAGTTTTAAATTAGAAAAATGTTTCACATGCTTGAAACAATTTCAAGTACTGCCCTTATTGCAAATTTTCATCCACCCTCTTTCTCTATTCTTGTTAACATCATGAGTGAGTATATGAGGAAAAAAAATGTGTTTCAAATAATATTGTAGTGAGTGCATGGATTCCAAAAAGATGTGAAAAGTCTACAGAAATAAAATGAAAACTTTTAGCAGAGTGCAATTCAATATCGAATAATAAATATTGTCATTACTGAATGTTAGCATCTTACATGACCTAGTAAAGAGAAATATGCTTTTATAAAAAATAGGCTAGCTTTAATTTGTTCTCTACAGAGTGTGTTTTATATTTTTGAGAAGTTTATTGGCTGAAGCCCTGAGCAATGTTCCTACAAAGCTGTGCTCATAGCCAATGTAAAAAAAAAAAAACATCTTGGGGCCTGCCTGGTGGCGCACTGGATAGTG
>NW_007736894.1:29631-31946 GCF_000696425.1 Galeopterus variegatus
AAAAAAAAAAAAAAAAAAAAAAAAAACATCTTCTATATATATATATATATATATATATATATGTATGTATTTCTCTGGAGAACTCTGACTTATACAAGCCAATACAACAGAAAGAAAGAGTCACTGGGGCTTGTAAAGAGAAATATGAGAGGAAAAGAGAGCCTGGAAAAGATTGACTGACTGAGGCTAACCTAGTAGAGATGGTATTTTGTGACTCTGGTTACATTTATATGAAAGAGCTGGTGAAATCTGAGATATTTGGGCTATCTAATATTTTTCTGAGAATAACCATTTGTAACCTGATGTCTACAGGGGTGGTTGGCCCCTACCTGCATTTGAAAATAGCCTCAGCTCCTCTGCCTTCCACACATAATATTTCCTACTTATTTGGGAGAGTCCCTGAAGATTCCTTTTTGTAAAGACTGTCAACTTCAGTTACTCTGGCCTTGCTTTCTACTCTGAATCCATTTGTCTAACCCACTGTCTCCTGAAGTTCTCCTTGAAGAAGTTTCACTATTGCCACCACCCAGAATAAACATACTAATGTCAATGCCAAGGTACTCTGTCTCCAGATGCTTGTAAAATTTCTGACACTTTCTAGGAATTGAAAGGAGTTAAACTTAGTGATAGAGTCTGTTCAACAGTAGAATGGAGACAGTGGTGCCCCTTTCAGTCTTGTGAGATCCTGGGCAGCAAACCATGTTCATAGAGTCTCTCTCTAATGAGCTTAGAAGCAAGCAGTCCAAGGGTTTTAGTGAAGTCTGTGCTTCTCTCCAACTTGCCTTGTCTTCTCCCCTCAGCAAAATGTCCTTTCTCAGTTTTTGTGTACAGAAAACCAAGAAAATGTTCTGTATGTGTGTGTGTGTTGGAACATAGATGTCTTCACCAAGAGAAAACAAACCTCAATGCTTAATTANATCTGTAGATTACTTATAAAACCTGATAAAATGTAAATGATATATGAATAGTTGTTATACTGTATTTTTATTTGTATTACTTTTATTGTTATATCATTGTTTTTTAATTTTGTATTTAAAGATATTTTCAATCCACAGTTGTTTGAATCTACAGATGCAGAACCCATTGATAAAGAGGACCAACTATATTTCAGTTAGCTCTTGATTCCACTTGGAAACTTAATCTGACACCATCTGTAAACACATTTGTCACTTGTAAGAAAAGGAATTCTTTCAAAAGGAAACCAACAAATATTACTCATTAAAATATGAACAAATATTAATAGTCCACAGTCTCATGGTAAATGTGATATAAAATGCCTGTAGAAGGCTTAGTTCTTGAGGTTCTACCTGAAAATCTGGAATAAAAAAGTCACTACATCTCCCTTAATGGGTGCTATGTCTCTAATATCAGTTAGATTTATTTTTCCATGAGTCACTATCTGTCCCTCTATGTATCCAAACATGCAAGCCCTTGGATCTGTTATAATAAGCAGGATTCCTGTAAGGACAATGCTCAGAATTTCTGACCCAAACTGTTTATAGTTTATTCATTCTCAATTTATGTGCTAATTATAATTTTTAGTGTAATTTTCTTCAGTTCTTTGAGGTTAGAATTCTTGTATTTTTTGTTCTTTGAAAAATATTTTTGAAATTAATAAAAATTATTTATTTTTAATTGATATGTATTGATTGCACATATTTATGAGGTACAGAGTTATATTTCAATACATGGATACAATGTGTGATGACCAAGTCAGAGTAATTCATCATCACAAAAAATTATCATTTCTTTATAATGAGAGCATTTGAGCTCCTCTTTTCTAGCCATTTGAGAATATACAATAAATTATTGTTAATTATAGATGTCTAGCACTACTGTAAACTACTAGAGCTTATTTTTCCTATCTAGGTATGATTTTGCATCTGTTAACCAACCTCTCTCTATCCCCCCCTAACCCAGCCTCTAGTAACCACAATTATACTATTTCTATAAGCTCAACATTTTTTAGCTTCCACTATAAGTGAGAACATATGATATTTATCTTTCTGTGTCTGACTTATTTTATTCAAAATTATGTTCTCCAAGCTCATCCATGTTGCCACAAAGGAGAAGATTTTATTCTTTTTTATAGCTAAGTATATTCCATTGTGTATATGTATCACATTTTCTTTATCCATTCATCTGTCAATGGACACCTAGGTTGATTTCTTATCTCGGCTGTTGTGAATAGTGCTGCAATAAACATGGGGGTACAGATATCTCTTTGATATGCTAATTTCCTCTGTTTATTGTTTCCTTTGTTGTGCAGATGCTTTTTAGTTTGATGTAATCCCATTTTTCTATTTTTGTTTTTG
>NW_007736894.1:32613-35102 GCF_000696425.1 Galeopterus variegatus
ATGTATCACATTTTCTTTATCCATTCATCTGTCAATGGACACCTAGGTTGATTTCTTATCTCGGCTGTTGTGAATAGTGCTGCAATAAACATGGGGGTACAGATATCTCTTTGATATGCTAATTTCCTCTGTTTATTGTTTCCTTTGTTGTGCAGATGCTTTTTAGTTTGATGTAATCCCATTTTTCTATTTTTGTTTTTGTTGCCTGTGCTTTGCAAGTCTTTGCCATAAAATTTTTGCCTAGACCAGTGGCTTAGAGTGTTCCCTATGTTTTCTTCTAGTAGTTTTATAGTTTCAGGACTTAAATTTAAGACCTTAATCTATTTTTAGTTGATTCTGGTATATGGTGAGAGATAGGGACCTAGTTTCTTTTTTCTGCATCTGGATATCCAGTTTTCCCAGCACCATTGACTGAAAAATCTGTCCTTTCCCCAGGGTATATTCGTAGCACCTTTATCAAAAATCAGTTAGCTGTAGGTATGTGGATTAATTTTAGGGCTCTCTGTTCTTTTCCATTGGTCCATATGTCCGTTTTTATGCCAGTACCATACTGTTTTGATTACTATAGCTTTGTAGTATATTTTGAAGACAGGTAGTGTGATATCTCCAACTTTGTTCTTTTTATTTGGGATTTCTTTGGCTATTTAGTGGCTTCACATAAATTTTAGGATTGTTTTTTTCTATTTCTGTGAATAATGTGATTAGTAGTTTGATTTCATTGAATCTGTAGATTGCTTTGGGTAGAATGGTCATTTTAACAATATTAACTCTTCCAATCCATTAATATGGTATGTCTTTTCATTTTTGTATCCCCTGTAATATCTATCATCAATGTTTTAAAGTTTTCATTGTAGAGATTTTTCACCTTTTTGGTTAAATGTATTTCTAGGTATTTTATTTTTATTGGTAGCTATTGTAAATGGGATTGCTTTTTTGATTTCTTATTAGCTAGTTCATTGTTGGTATGTAGAAATACTACTGACTTTTGTTTGTTGATTTTGTGTCCTGTAACTTTACTGAATTTGTTTGTCAGTTCTAAGGGCTTTTTGGTGGAGTCTTTTGTTTTTTTGTATATGAAAGATCATGTCATCTGCAAACACAGACTATATCTAATTAGAAATATAGGAGAAAAATCAAAATGTCATTTTACTCTTAAAATATGCTTACTATAAATTTTATGTTGAATCACTATTATTATTTTTAAATGTAAAAAAATTAAAAATCAAAGTAATTATGTGTAAAATAAGGTTGATATATTTCTAGTTAGCTCATAGTATGGTAATATTTATTAAGACACAGGTAATATATTTTTAGAAAAGAAGTTCTGTGCCAGGGCAAACAGTTTGCAATTAATAAAGATAAGATAAATATATTTATTACCATATATGATTAACATTTATTGCCTATCTGTCAATTGTTTTAATAAAAGTATATATATATATATATCACAACTTTACTTATCCAGAAACATTTAACTCTTTCATGCAACACAGATTTTTCTTTTTTACTTACTAGAAGTTTACCTTTTCAAGTTCTAATCTTTTTTGTCTTAGAAAATAGATTGTGATTCAATGAATTCAAAATATACTCATATCATGAATTTCTAAATCATTATCCTGTTAATTAGTATATAATAGTGCATTTCTTTAATTGCAAATCAACCCAAGCTGGAGAATGAATGGGAAGCCCTGTTTGTATAAGTATGTCCACTGCAGTGGATTGAATTATGACCCTCCCCAAACTCACTGAAGCTTGAATTGTGTCCCCCAAGTTTTATGTATTAGAAACTTAGCTCCACTGTAACTGTTAAGAGGGTGGGAAATCTGATTATGGTAATTGAAAGATGGGGCCTTGAAGAGGTTACTGGATTGTAGGACCTCGCAGTAGTGAATGGATTAAAAATGGTGGTCAGGGGCATGTTTTGGTGGGCTTTAAAAGGAGAATGCATGAGGTTAGCTTTCTCTGTACTCTCTGCTTCTACCATCTTGTAATGTGAGACCCCTGAGTCACTGTCGCCACTACGAGGTGGACTTTGGACTTCCCAGCCTCAGAAACTGTAAGCAGTAAATTTTGTTTTCTTTATAAATCAGCCAGTTGGAGGTATTTTGTTATAAGCAACAGAAACTGACTAATACAGAAAATTGGTACTAGAGAAGTAGGGGTATTGCTTATAAGAATTACTTGAAAATGTGGAAACAGCTTTGGAATTGGGTGTTAAGGAGAGGCTTGAAGAATTTTGAGGAACAGGCTAGAAAAAGCCTAGATGCTGGTGAAAGTTTAGAAGACAAGAAAACCAGGGAAAGTTTGGAATGTTTTGAGATTGATTAAATGGTGATTAGTAGAATGTTGATAAAAATCTGGACAGCACAGGCCATTATAAAAAGATCTCAGAGGTAATGAGAAGGAGCTTTTTAGAAACAAAGATCAACCAGTTTCAAGTATTTTGTTATAAGTAACAGAAACAGACTAATACACCCGTCATACTAGCA
>NW_007736894.1:37140-38844 GCF_000696425.1 Galeopterus variegatus
GCCAGTGAGCGGGAACTGGTCTGTATGTGGGATCTGAACCCTCGGCGGGAGCGCCACCGCGTTCCCAAGTGGTGCACTGTAGCAGTGCGCCACTGGGCCAGCCCATAGACTGGAAATTTTGGAATGAGAATTAATAACATAACAAATAGCTTTACGATATTTCAATATATTATTGTGGTTTTTACTTAGTCTTTATAGCTGTCCCATATAGTTGAACCACTAAATGCAATGGCCATGACATTCTTCAGCTACACAGAAATAAGTCTGGTGATTGGATTAATATAATGCACCAGAGTTTACTTATTGGAGATAATGAAAACAGTTAAGTGTGAAGTCATTGAAATATATCATGCAGTGATTAAGGAGACAATGGTACCCATAAAGAAAGAAAACAAGCATATTTTCTGCTTATTATAGGAAAAAACCAATAGTAGGTGATTCACTGCTAACAGATCTTTTTCCCAAAGCCTCGTTAATACTCAGTAATTCACAACTGTATTTTTTAAGTAACAGGCAACAAGACGAAAACAGCAAGAGCNCCAGTTTCAAGTATTTTGTTATAAGTAACAGAAACAGACTAATACACCCGTCATACTAGCAATAGGTATATTGATCATTAGATACCATCTATTTAACTTTAGTAGGCAAATGAATAAAAACAGGTAAATGCCTGTTTGTAAGTATAACATAATCCAACTTTTTGCTTCTATATAACTGCTGCTCAATCAATCATGTAGTGGATGAGCTTGTTATAAACTATACAGTTAAACTATAGATTAAATATTTATCTACCTAAGTGAAACAATGATTTGGAAGTATTTGTCATATAATTAATAAATCAATACATTTTGTAATTTAAAGGACTATTATAGATGTGTAGCCTGACTCCGTTACCTTATAGATGAGGAATGTGAGCTCTGAGTGAAGTTAAATGCCTTGTCCAAAGTAAGTCAACTGTTTCATAGGTGTCTAGATCCAAGTCTCCTAATTCTTAGTCTTTTGCTTTTTCTACTGGACATTAACACATATTTAAAATTGTATTTGTGCCATAACAGCATGGAATCTTGTTTTAATTACTTTGTCAATTCATGAAGTCACACTAATTGCCTTCCTTAAGTCTAGAGTCTACACTTAACCATTTGGCAAAAAAATTTCAATCGGCCTCTGGCAAATACATCTTAATTTCAGATCTATTAAGCTATTTCATTAAAAAATAATAAATTGGCTTGTTATTTTGCAGCATACAGTTGGAAAAGATTTTTTTAGTCTGGATCCTGTATTTAATAAGGGAGAAAACAGCAGATTTTCAGTCTTTGAGTACAGAACTGAAAGAATTGAGTATCGACTACATTTAGCTAATAAAATAACTGTGCCAGGGTATTAGACATTATTAAGTGCTTAGAATATAGGATGAGAGAAAAAAAGAGATGCAGATAATTTAAGAAAGCAAAATATTTTATGGTTTTGATATAATAATAAAATTATTAGAACAACAGTTTATCTTCTTACAGTTAATTTGTTTTACCTATGTAATGAAATGAATCATTGGGTTACATCTAGAGCTTCCTTTTCTTTCTAAACTTGTGGGTTTTTCTTTTTATGTGAAATTTCTGAGTAGATGGTAGAGTGTCTGGAAAACTTAGACTGGAAATTTTTTTTTTTTCCTTTTTGTCTTTTTTCGTGTCCGGCAACGGATCGCAACCC
>NW_007736894.1:39963-42686 GCF_000696425.1 Galeopterus variegatus
CAATAGTAGGTGATTCACTGCTAACAGATCTTTTTCCCAAAGCCTCGTTAATACTCAGTAACTCACAACTGTATTTTTTAAGTAACAGGCAACAAGACGAAAACAGCAAGTGCTTCATTTGTATTCTAGCCTGAGTCAAAACGAAGCAGCTTGATGCTGGCACAGCTTTGTGAAGAACTTTGCAACTGATAGTGATTTCTGAGGAGTTTGGAACTTCCTATGGATTACTGGGTTTTTGACATAAAAAGAGAAAGGCCTCATCATCTAAAGTCCCTATTATATAAATCAAACAAACATTTTATGGGTTTTTCAAGAAGTACATAAAATGCTTGGCATTTCCAAAATATACTGTAATTTTACTTCATGGAGAGTTCCGTAATGTTTTCTATAATATTTGACATACTCCATTTCTTGTATGCAATCTTAGGTACTAAGGGCACTTCAAAAAGTTCACGTTAAGATTCATATTACTTTTAATTCTATTTTTCCACAAGCTTTTAAAAGTATGTATGTATACAAATACATAGGATTTGGGGTTTGCCTCCACATGGTGGTGGGTTGTTAACAGGCCCTTTTGTCCCTAACAATGTCTGTGCCTGTGTTGAATCTCAGATTCCCTTGCCACTTGAGCTGCTGAGGGACACATGTCTAGACTGGAGCAGTTACTTAGAATTTGGGAAGATAAGACTTAGTGAAATCATGAAAGGCATCTCTCATATACAATAGACACGAATTTCCTAGTTCAAATTTGAGCTTGGTCATTTTTATCTGTGTGATTTAATCTTCTTTGCCTCTGTTTCTCTGGACTCCTGGTTAAATAAATAATAAATATTCACCTAGGAAAGCAAGAATAATGTGATTGCTGTATATGAAGAAATTTGTTAGTGGTTGACAGAAAATATCTCATATGTAGTACACATCTGAAAGTTTTCAGAGAGAGACAAATGTCTCAAAAAATACCAGAAGCTACACATTTTTAAAACACACATATTCAGTTTGGATTCTAAATCCACATAGAGAGAAATTAAGTGTTCCTTCTAGAAAATCTTGAGACATCATTTTCTGAAGATCTCTTATCATACTGTTCAGGAATCTTTCATCAATGTGTAAAGAAACCACAAGGAAGAAGTGATTGCCACATGTTCTGTGAAGCTGAGGGCTGACAGTGTTACTTCATCTCTGCAAATACACTTTAGCTAGTGTCATATCTATTTATTGCTGTTCTTTGCTCTTTCCTCTGTTTAAGTAGATAAGGTCTTTGTAATTCAGTAAAACTCACTTTCCTGTTCCACTCTCCAGTTTTTTATCAAATTGCTTTCCCTCTTGATCTTTGTCCACTTCCTTGCTCTTACCTTGCTGACAGCCAGGTTGCCATATACAGTTGTTTAGTCTGTGCACTGCACAAAAAAACCTGTCCAAGGGAGAAACTGGAGACTGAAATCTAACCTGCAGTCCTTTCAACAGCAATGTTTCTGGGGGAGGGGAGGACATTTTTCTAAATCTCACACATTCAATGAGTAAAAATAGCTCATGAGACAACCTAAATATCTTCTAAAATTGTGGTTATAGAGAATGACCAACAAATACCATTTTGAAATTAAAATTATAAAGGAAACCTGAAATTTCAAAGGCTAAATCATTTGTGGGTATATGCATATATAAAACATATATTTTCTACTTTATGGGATTATAAATCTTCAGTTTCCATTCTTCAGTTCTCTTTTTCATAAATGAACTAAGTGAAGCCTAGGGAAAGATCAAAAATCACAGGTTAATTTTCGNTTTTTCATAAATGAACTAAGTGAAGCCTAGGGAAAGATCAAAAATCACAGGTTAATTTTCGCTAAAACCCAATCCCTAGGGGCATGTGCAAAATGTTACTTCTTATGCATGCCTAGTAGTTTGATAGATACCAGCAATACTTTTACAAAATTCCTGTCAGGCTTATGTATACGCCATAATAAAAGTAAAATATTTAAATCTTTAGCTGTATGGTGAACTTTCTTCTTGAGTTAACTGGTAGGCATCCCATGTCGATATTTCCCACATACATAAAAAAATAAAAATTAGGCTTTAGCCATTTGATATTCTGAAATGTGGTATTTGGCTTGCAGATAAGATCCTTTTAATTCAAGTCATGAAACTTCTTCCATAGAATCAAAGACTAATATCTGAAATTCCTCATTTATTTTTGGCTGAATTTTTAGATTTTTTTGGAGCAGCAGAGGAAAGTATATCAAGAGTAATAGCTTTAGCAAGTGGGAGTTATCCCTCCTTGACTCCTTGGATTATAGGACACTTACCTCCAGCTGCAAGTAGAAAAGAGAATTTTAAACATAAATTATTGAAAGTCACACTTTAGCACTGAGATTCCTGATAATTTAACAAGAATTTTTTCTTCATGCATGAGTCATAGCCACCTTCATGGTTCTGATGCAGTGACTTTAGAAGAAATGAATGGTTACACTGATGAAGAAAATGCTCTAGAAAAATTACAGGTGTTCCTTTATTTCTTTCATAGTCATTGGTTGATCTGTGATGTGTTTAAAGCACAGACTGGCTTTTAGCTAGTCTTTTTATGCTGTGTGATATAGGTATGGGGAGATGATTTTTGACGTTGTTACCTGCCATTTAATGTGCATTGTAAGACCTAGGAGATATCAAAGACTAATAAATTGATTATGGTAAAATGCTAGACACTGAATATTAAAATGATTTACACA
>NW_007736894.1:43263-52240 GCF_000696425.1 Galeopterus variegatus
AAAGACTAATAAATTGATTATGGTAAAATGCTAGACACTGAATATTAAAATGATTTACACATAGTAAAATACCTTCAAAAATTGAGATGACTAACTACATAATGCATCAAAATATTTCCTTTAAAAAAGTTATCTTTGGATGATGAGGAAAAACCTCCCATTAATCATCTACACCAAACTATTCATTAAGATATTGTGCAAAACTTCATATCTTCCTACAATTGTACTGTTAATCACAGATTGTACTGCCAGTAAAAAGAATGCATACATATTTCATAAAAATGAACAAACAAATAATTCTCTTTTCTTGTTATATTCCTGAAAAATGAAAATTAAAAATGTCTGGAATGGCTTTGATTTTTTCATGTATATTCCAGAGAAAGATAATAGGTACTTTGAAGAATCATTCAAATGCATGTATTTCATAAATCATACACATTAAGTTTTATCTTTTCTCGAAGAATGATTCTACTTCCTTCCAGTTGGAATTGCATATTTCTTGGAAAAACTCAAAGGTCATTTGAAATTGTCAAAAAATTGGGATTGGATTTTTCCCCAAAATTGTTATTTCAGGAAGAGAAACCAATGCTTTATGTTTACTAAAAAATGTTAATATTAATATATATTAAAATATTTAATATTACTATGAAGTGTGAAGCAAGTGACAGTGTTCCATTATGACCAGTAGATTTTTTATTAGTGCCTGCTGAGCAGCCCATTTATCCCCAGAAATCTCTGATCCTTTAAAAAAGCTTGAGATGTGAGTAAATGTGGAACTGATGATGAAACTACATGGTACTGAAAAAGGGACAAATAAATGAAAGCCATCAGAGCAGCCAAGACCCATCGCACTATAGAAAATATGTTGAACTTATCATATTATTACTGTCAATTATGGACAGTACTATGGAACTGATGATGAAACTACATGGTACTGAAAAAGGGACAAATAAATGAAAGCCATCAGAGCAGCTAAGACACATCGCACTATAGAAAATATGTTGAACTTATCATATTATTACTGTCAATTATGGACAGTACTCTGTTATTAAAAGGTTTTATGTAAAACTTCCTCTCCTCACTGTAAATTGTTAATAACCCGTGAATCTGTACTAAATTTTCTGAGTCTTATGGAAGACACTTTATGACAATTATTAGATGAGTCAATTTCAAACAAAGCTACTAAGGAGTTAGTAATTCAATTGTACAAAGAACACTGCCTGATAAACTCCATCGTGCTCCAATAGAGACAGATGGAATGTGTGACTTGTGAACTTTCCAAATAATCTCTCAAATTCTATAATTAAACTAGAATATTCTGATTACTATCTGTGATCAGGGCTTCTGTAAACCCAATTTAGTATTAAACGCTAACATTTTTACCAAGCTTTTAAGAAGGGAAAACCAAAATGTTAATATGTATCCACCTATTATTAGCTGACATGAATATCTACAGATCAAGAATCAAATATAAATATAATTAATCATAGATAGCCTGAGGAATTTACTCCCACACATACATAGCATAAATCAAAAAATCAAGTCTCATGATATAGTGAATTCAACAGAATGTTGTGTGGCAATTAATTTCAATTTTTGAACAAATATTCAGTGCTCACCTACTATGCACTTAGAATATAGGAAGGTTTGGAAGAAAAGCAAAATAAAAACCAAACCCGAAAGAAATTAGAGCTTTATTTATTACGTTGAAAGTTTGTGGGAGCGTTTCTAAATTGCTTGCAGACATGCTATGGTAGTTAAGCACTGAGTCAGCATTGGTGGTCTCATGAAATCATGATTTGCCTGTGATGAAGGAGGATATTAGCAGCTTGAAGATATTGTCGACTTTCCTAGTAAGGGGGCTAGACAGTTTACACAGTGGTTCACAAGCTGTGGTCCATTGTTCATGCTGAAACTCATGCTTCTCATTGTCTAAAAAGCCCCCAGGCTTGGATTGTCCTAAATGAATCCCACCGGTTAAATATTGCAGCTGATATTCACTGTCTTTTTCTCATTTACTTAGCAGCTTGTTCTGGTAGGCAGGAGGTGGGCTACAGTGCAGTTTTTTTCCTGGAATGTCGGTAAGTGAAAAGAAGCTCTGTTGAGGACTAAAATAGTACCCAGTCTAGGGGCTCAATACATATTTGTTGAATAGACCAATACCTCCTACCGTCCTCTCCAAATTAGACTCACACAATAATTATACTAATAATGAGATCTGGAAGTAGATATTTCCAGGGAATAGAGCAATAATTAAAATGTTGGCTACCTCCTCGTCTTTGTGTATAAACATTTATTTAATCATTGTGTGTGATTTCCTACTTTCCTCCATTCCTTTTTTCTGTTTTCCTTCCTCCCTCTTCCTTTCTTTTTTCTTCTTTCTATCCTTTCCTTCTGTTGAATGGGTAGACACTTCATGATTGGTTTTCTGCGTGGAATAAAAAAGAGAAATCAATTTTGGATTTACATTGTTATCCAGTATCTTTCCATTCTTATAAATGGCTTGAAGTCCATCACTTTCAGGATTTTTTTTCCAGAAACATTCCACTCTAAAACCCTCACATAATTGCAACTTTAAGTACATATTATATTTAAGTATATAAGGTATACTTTGGAGATTTCACTTGTGCCCTATCCATCTTCAAGGGTTGTTGTGACAATCAGAATGAGAAAATGTTCATGCTAGTGTCTTGCAAACTGCAAAATACTGCACTCCTATCTAGTGCAATTATCTTTTCTTGTGATTATTTCTTTACAGCACAGATTGTATTAATGGCTATAAGACACCCTTTAAGTAGGTGTTAAAAACAATGAATTCTCATTATAGTTATTTGCCACATTTAACAATTTCTTTTTGGGTGGTTGTTTTCTTTTATTGGTTTCCTTGGAAACTAGTGTATGAATCATTTGCATTAGGGCGTGAAAATAGACTTGCCATGGTTTGACCCCGAGTTTTGATTGACATGTGTTACCTAGAGCATATGGATGGTGGCCGTGAATGAAACCAACATTGAGGTTGGTTTCAGTGTAAAAATGAGAGAAGCCTGGGTGCTATGAATGATATGCATAGTGTAAAGGCTTGCTAAATCTCTTCAGAGCACCTGTCCTGTGATTTAAATAAATGGGAACTCTTACCTACTTACGTAGAGCTCTTGCTGTTTCAGAAACACTGAAGCCTTCTGTATCAGATACCAGAGTTCTCTGAGAGAATACCTTGTACAGACCTGGGTTTGGCTCTTAGACTGGCTGCTCATTTCATACTGGATGCCTCTTCATCAAATCCGGGCTTGACATGTGTTTTAAAACCCAGAACCAAGAATATTTATCTAAATATTGACTACTAAGTACGTAAACATGGGTACCTTTTTCAGTTATTAAGGAGTTCTGTGAAGTAAGCATGATGTTAAGAAATATATATTTTTAATTAAGTTAAATCCTTTAACAGCAGATATATTTTTTATAATAGAAATTTATAGAAGCATAAGCTGTAGTCCTCTGTGTGACAAGAAAGATGTGCTAAAACTGTCTTTTCTTGCTGACAAGAGGATATTGTTAAATTTTCAGGAATTTTGAGAGCCAGTGGTTAAGTAGTTTGTAGCTTGAAATTCACCATAATGGCAGCATTTACACCACAAAAACTGGCCATTGCTACCAGTCAGGGCTTCCATGGCTTTTTGTGTTCTTTGTATCTAGAGATGTAGTTATTGAACATTTACCAGCATACTAGTGTCTTATATCATTTCTTCTCTAATAGTTTGTTGAAAATTGAAATCAATTTCTACATACGACCAGTATTCATTGGGTGTTTTCAAAATGCTTAGCATGGCCAATTATCCTTGATCTCATTCTACTACTATATCTATATTTATTTTTCAAAAAGAAACAGGATGACTTGTTTTATGAAAATACTTTAGTGGGAGAAAAGGTCAGCTCTCAGGACTGGGCAAGACAGGAGAGACATTTGTAGGCACAACCCGAGGCTCTGAAAACTCTCTCTCTGTCCTGCTTATTGAGAGTAACATTTACTCACCGAGTCATAAAGCTTTTATTTCTCATCTTTCTCTTTTCAAGGACATTTTGTTATCTTTACCTCTGTTGTTCCTGGTTTTTTAGTTTAATTTATTGCGTCCCTGGAAATACATTGTAGTAGAGAAGATGTGACATAATCCGTGCCTTGAATAAACTCATAATCCAGTGGAGATAACATATGCAATCGCAATAAGTTATTTACATGCAGGTACGTATGCATGTATATAGTTATGCATGCATGACTTTATGCGTGATTATTTCACCATGTTCCAAAAACTGAGTTAAGATTGTTTAAGGGGACCATACGTATTCCACAGTTGTAATACAAATACTATACAACATATAACTGTGACGTTATTATTTTTGTTGTTATTGTTATTATTATTGCTACTATTTGGATGGTGAGAGTAACTCTGATAACAAATATCATAAAAGGCCTACACACTTAGTTCTTATTCTACATTCACATAACAGCTAAAGATTCGCTACCTTCAGGAATCCAGGCATCTTCTTCCGTGGCTGTCTGCTCTCTTTAACACGTAGCTTTATTTAATGGCTTAAGATGGTTTTTGATCTCCATCTTTTGTGTCTTTTATTCTACTCAGTATAAAGAAGTGGGAAAGAAAGTGAATGTCCTTTCTCATTTAAGGAGACTTCTCCCAAATTTCTCACAGCGCACGTAGATGTATTTCATTTATCAGAACTCAGTCACCTGATCCTGCTTAGCAGCAAGGAAGTAATGTCCTTTCTCATTTAAGGAGACTTCTCCCAAATTTCTCACAGCTCACGTAGATGTATTTCATTTATCAGAACTCAGTCACCTGATCCTGCTTAGCAGCAAGGAAGTCAGAGAAGTGTAGTCTTTTAGCTGATGGCAATGTATAAAGTGATTAAAAAGTAGCTTTCTGTTAGCAAAGGAGTAGAGGATGGCTTTAGGGGATTGGCTTTATGTGTGAATCCTGCCACAGAACCTAGGGGTCTGGTTACACGAGGAAATGAAAATGATGTAGCACTTGGGTCATGGGCATTTAGTCATGGGATGTAATATTCTGAAAGAAATACTGGAGAAAGGAGTGTTTTCTCTCAATGTCTGAGAAAACACTCTTGTCTGTGATAGTCAACCAAGGCTTGACCCAGTGGCAGTGGAAAAGAGCAGAGCCCTGGGGACAAATAGAACAAGTGGCACAATAAAGTCTACATCTCAGTGAGTTGCTTCATCTTCAACAAGCAGCAACACAGAGCCTCTGGCATTGGAGAGGCAGTAGGTGGTACACTGGATCAGCATGGCTAGTCAAAATAATCTTAAATACATTAGAGAAGGAGGGGGAAAACAGCTCTCTTCTAGAGTTGTCCACACTGAAAACAGCATTTGAGGATGCTCTTGGCTGTGCATAATGGGTCTAGTCCTGTTTCACTTGCAAACAGGTAGTACAGGCAGATCAGAATCTCAGGCAGGTGCCTGGAGGATGTACACACCAAAAGGAGAGGTTAGGGGAGGAGAAAGTCTTTCCTTATTTGCCAGGTAAGTGTTCAGAGTGAGATAAGTTTGGTTATAGAAAGAGATGTGACTTTGCTTGTACCCAAAGTGGTGAAAACTATGTGTGTTAATTGCAGTAGAGTAGAAATGCCAAATTCTGACTCTACTGGAGAATATCAAGAAACATCTCTCTTTTTACTACCCTCTCAGAATTTCTCTTATTTTTCATTCTTATTATAAATGGCAAATATTGTCAATTGAAATTGAATGTGAGTCTAGTCTCTGTTTAAATGTCAGTGCAAAGACAGGAATCCCAGAGTGTATCATCTATCTTATCATTAATAAGATGTTAATCAAATACTATTAAATTCAGAAAAGGATTTGACTGATAGTTTCCTATTTTCTTCCCAAAATAGAAATTCTGTGCAAAAATCAAGTATCTGATCTGACTGTAAAAATTGTCTTCCATATACTAATGCACTGAGATTCAAAGCACAGTGCAATATACTATGATATTTTATATAGGTATAAATATAAAAACTAGTGATTAGTTTTGACAGAAGGAAGCTCTAATTATGAATCTCAACTTGCACACTACCTGGAAGTGTGATTAGAGACAAGTTGCTTGACTTCTTTGTTTCCTTGTCTATAAAATAAGAGTAATACCCTGTTTCGTAATTTTGTTATATGAACTTTTTCATTTGCATATTCAGAATATTTATTGAGCTGCTACTATATGCAAGATGACACTCTTCTAGGTGTTAAGAGACACCACAGCAAATAAGAGAAAGTCATACACCTGCCCTCATGGAGTCTACTATTAAGGTGGGGAAGATTAGTTGAGATCATACATTTAAAGTGCTTAGCATATTTCCTGAAATATAGTAAACCTTCTCTAATAAGAGTAGCTGCCATTATTTCTGTTGTTTGTGAAATAACTAGATGATTCAAAACATCATTTCATCAGAGTTTTGCAGAAGACATAACATTATATTTGCTTTGAAACAACTGCTCTTCTCCAACTAACTCCAGTCATAATACTCTTCAATAAAAACATGGCATACATTGAACTTAATTCACTTAATTACTTGTTTTCTTATTTTTTATACTTTGTCTAAATCAAATATGTGGTAGAGTGGAATATTTTTTTTTTCAACTGAAGGTAAGATTAAAAGGCTTGAGTGACATGAACTTCTCCTTGATATACTAAATACTTAATCCAAGTGCCCTTTTTCATGATTTTGATTAAGTAGATATTTTTCTCTCATATTTCTGTTAGCAGAAATTATATACTTTATTAGTTCTAAACTACTTTCATTGTTATCAGCATTAGATTGTTCTTTATTCAATAAAGTTGTTTTAATTATTGTAGATATCATATATCATGTGATAGATACATTGTTAATATACCCTGTATATTGAGATAGGGTATATTAAAATTTGTATATAGGGTATTGAAAAATCACAGTGTATTGCATGATCTACCTTGGTTTGTTTAATAATTAAAACCAATATTGCCAATATCTGTTTAATTTCTCTCTTTTGAGATTTAGGAGTAATATTTATTTGCCATATAAATGGTTTCTATTTTCTTCATCAGAGTTTTGCAGAAGACATAACATTATATTTGCTTTGAAACAACTGCTCTTCTCCAGCTAACTCCAGTCATAATACTCTTCAATAAAAACATGGCATACCTTGAACTTAATTCACTTAATTACATGTTTTCTTATTTTTTATACTTTGTCTAAATCAAATATGTGGTAGAGTGGAATATTTTTTTTTCAACTGAAGGTAAGATTAAAAGGCTTGAGTGACATGAACTTCTCCTTGATATACTAAATACTTAATCCAAGTGCCCTTTTTCATGATTTTGATTAAGTAGATATTTTTCTCTCATATTTCTGTTAGCAGAAATTATATACTTTATTAGTTCTAAACTACTTTCATTGTTATCAGCATTAGATTGTTCTTTATTCAATAAAGTAGTTTTAATTATTGTAGATATCATATATCATGTGATAGATACACTGTTAATATACCCTGTATATTGAGATAGGGTATATTAAAATTTGTATATAGGGTATTGAAAAATCACAGTGTATTGAATGATCTACCTTGGTTTGTTTAATAATTAAAACCAATATTGCCAATATCTGTTTAATTTCTNATGATCTACCTTGGTTTGTTTAATAATTAAAACCAATATTGCCAATATCTGTTTAATTTCTCTCTTTTGAGATTTAGGAGTAATATTTATTTGCCATATAAATGGTTTCTATTTTATTTTACATGTTAAAGCAAAAATGATAAATACGATTTGTAACATAGTCTAATATCTGGATAAAGCACTTGGAGAAAACAACCAAAGCAGACACAAGTAATATTATATGTACTTTATTATCTGTTGCTTAGAAAAAATATTTTGTTAGGAACTTATTGATGTGATGTCTTTGTATAGTAATCACACAAAATAGAATCATGGTCTATAGCTTTCCTCTTGTGTGTGGAAAAACTATAGATAAATTACATTTTATTTTATAATACATTCACGAAGTTCCTCACAATTAGACAGAACTTACATTAAATGGAATATATAGATATAAATAATATTTTATATAAAATTTCCAAATTCTTTTATTAGGAAAACTGAGATGAAACTGTCTTTTTCTTGTTTATACAGCAGGTAGGGTATGAATAATCTCTGACTGGGCCAGTTCCTGGCCAAGGGTCATTTAATCTTGGGAAGATCCACCATGGTTTGGGCATTTGTGGCTTGGCAATCCTTATTTTAGACTTTAAAACACAGTGATTTCAGAATATTTCACTAAGCACAACATAAAATTTAAATTAATCACATATAACATTGTTTCAGTCTCATTCAACTACCATCTTCTTAACTACAGAAATGTTAATAGCTTGCAAGCTACTAAATACCAATAGTGTATCAGAGAACCTATTTATTGGCACTCAAGCAACACTTGCTATTTTCACCTTAGGTGATTTAAAATTGACACCTGCATGGAATTCTTTTATTAGGAAATTATAACAAAGGAATTGAACAGGAAACAAATAACAACAAAGTTTATAGTACTTATAGATATATTGACCTATTTGATAACATGCATAACTGATTAAAATGTTTACAATTATGTCAAGCCTTTGTTTAATCACCAGTCTTGCCTTATTAAGGAATTGAAAAACTCATTAGAAACATTGACAAACAGAAAGAGAATCTGAGTCCTGGACGTGGTCCTAAATTGGTCTTTCTTTATGGATTTCTGGGTTTTACTCTTTTCTAGGCAGATAAATTTCTATGCTAGATACAACGATTCTCTCAGAGGCCACCTGCATTTACTTAACTATTTGATAATGTAAAATGTTTTCTGAATATGCTGCTCTACTATCGCATTTCTGTTGCTTTCGTTTTTTATTTCTTTGGCAGCAAAGATATTTCTTCTAAGTACTTTT
>NW_007736894.1:52632-58925 GCF_000696425.1 Galeopterus variegatus
ATTTCTGTTGCTTTCGTTTTTTATTTCTTTGGCAGCAAAGATATTTCTTCTAAGTACTTTTCGATATGATGCTGTCTATGACCCCACAATAATCCAAATTCCCAAGGTCAACTATGACTTAGATTTTATTTTATAGCTTTTTAAATCTATGTATGTTTTTAAAATATAACACTCATGAAGAGAATATTAAAATTTAAAGGAAGACCAATGGTAATATATTGAACCAAAGAAAGTTTCATTGTGTGAGTGAGAACAAAAGTCCAAAATATAGGTAAGAAATTTAATGAGAGTTGAGGATGCATTTGCTACAGGAAATATTTAGTCTACATCAGATAAACACGGAAACTTGGAGACAGTCATGCCTAACTTACTCAGTAATATCCAGTGTTGTGGTGGAGCAGACTTTTATGGGTGTGCAAGTCAATTACACATACTCTTTCCAATTCCACATTCACTAACCTTGAAATCAGCCGCGGTGGGAATATTTACACCACAGAAATCAGCAAATGCTTCAAATTAGAGCTTTTTCTCCCCTGCAGAACTGGTTGTTAAATTTTCTAGCACATCACTGGTAATATCCTAAGAGGTGAAGGTTAGAATGTATGTATAACTCTGTAAGGCTCATTTTAAAGCAAGCACATTGTTCTTGATGGGATTCCAGAGATCCTACTTCTGCTCTTTTCACTATGTTAAAAACCGGGGCTGAAGATATTCCTGAGTCCTATTTTCAACCGTCCATCTTTCCTAACCTGATTCTAGGATGCCCTGATTCTAGGATGCCCTGGACACCAAAGGAAGTAAGTTCAAGAAGCTAGTATGGGATAATGGGGAAAGGAATAACTTCACAATGACTAGGAGTTTGAGCAGGCCCAGGAAAATGTACACTTTTCTAATATATAAAAAAGCCACATAGTTATATGAGCATTTTGCAAAGACTTAGAAAATTAAACAAGAGGGAATGCAAATGAAAAAATTTTATTAAATTTTAAATAAATAAGGACTTTTGAAAACTTAAAATAACAAATCTTGGAATAGAAGAGGCTTCAGCAATTCACTGTGAACCATTAATTTTTTGAATTGAATGAATATGGTTTTAGAATGAGTACTTTTTGTTTGCAAGAAAAAGATACTTTAACTCATCAACTTACATGATCAAATCATAAAAATGGTAGAAATGACTGCTGCTGGCCTCATGTCCTTTCAATGTCACCACCAAACAGGAAGCTTTTCCCAGCTCAATTTAGACAAAGTCCTGCTTCACTTGGGTTGGAATTCCACCCCTAGCAGTGCTTCTCAAACTTTAATGTACATAACAGTAACCCGGGAACTTTTTAAAAATGCACATTCTGATTATGAAGATTAGGTAGGTCTGGGGTAGAGTCTGAAGTTCTGCATTTCTAATAAAATGTGGCTGATGCTGCTGATCCTCAGAATTTAAAAAAATAACACTAATGCCTATTTCCTATTGCCATAGATTCTGATTTAATTGGTGTGGAGTGAGGCCTGGACATTTGGAGTTTTAAATCACCCCAGGGCAAAGCTTAAGACATGTGGCTTTAGAGACAGACATTTCAAAATTTTCTCATCAGAAGACTCACCTGGAATACTTGTTTAAAAAAAAAAAAATCCCAGGCCTTCTTCCAGACTATTGGATCTGAATCTCCAGAGGAAGGAAATGTAAAGCTATATATTGAACAGGTGATTTCTCAGTATCAGGAAAGTTTGTCCTAGAGCAGTCACTGAGGCCAGGGATGTGATGTATTACTACTTACCCTGCTGGGTCATGAGTCCACTTTTAGACCCATCACTCTGTATTAGAGAGGAGTCATGCATCATACCCCTTTAGACCTCATTTGAGGAGGGTCAATGGAGAGGAAAATTGGTTCTTCCAAAGGATAGGAGAGTGGGAATCATCACTCTGGGAATTACTATGAGTTACGGAGACTGCCTCTTAATTTGTGCATACTAGAGTGACTTTCCAAAGCAGGATTTTTAATGGCCAGATATTCAGTTAGTTTTCTAAGCAGATGCTATCTGTGATATCTAGCTTTTGGGTTTTTAAATGCACATTTAGTGATATTTTAACTTTTTATATTATGATTTTCCATTTTTTTGACCCTCAAATTGTAGAATAGGCTATCAAATTTATAGAAAGTTTTCCAATCAAGTTACCCTTAAAGAATCTAATTAGTGATGTTGATGCATATTCAAGCAGGTGTTTATTTAATGTATAAATGTGGTTTCTTAGCAAACATTCGAAGAGGTTTTCAATTAGAATAATAAAAGTATGATATACTGATAAAACTAAAAATTATCTGCTGTGTTTATGTTGAGCAAACATGTATTGACTCATACCAAAATGCTAGGCAGTGTTCTAAGGCACAAAATATCTCTACACCACCAAGGTAGCATGGACTTTTTCCAAAGGTATTGAAGACGTTGGGTGGACTTCATGATCTTATTTCTTACATACTTATCCTTTTCTAATGACATTGATTCATTAAAAGGTGCAAAAGATTGAGATTAGGTTTGAGGGAAACTCTAGTTTTGTGTAAAATAAGCAATGTTTTTTTCTGATTTTTTTTCATAGATTAGGATGGCATGAAGGATATTTTGTTAGTATAAAACATGATTGAAATAAAATTTTGACTTATCTAGGTACAATAAGACCAGTAGACTAGTTGCCTCTTTGATTTTGCAGCCTCTCTTTCAAAGCATTGTCTGCTCAGAAACAGTACTGAGTGACTGAGAAAAACAAAACCAAACCAATCCAGCAAACACAAAAACAAAACTGCCTTTTAACTTTCATATTGGTATTCTGTTTCACTTCCCTTCATCTGAATGTATATAAACTTGAGGACAGTGAGGAGGACCAGATTGTATTTCCCTAAAGATGACATAGAAGAATTTATATATACTTTGTTCAGATTTGTATCCTAATGCCTAAACAGTGGTGGCACATAACAGTAGCTAAATGAATATTTATTTCTTCAATGAACGAACTGGTTCACATAATTTCTTACCTAAACTGAATTAAACCTGTGAGAAAGGGACTGTTGGGTGGGTTCTGGGTTCTTTCTTCTTCTTTTATTTTTAATCTTTTTTATCTATCCGTCTTGTTTTATCATTTTCTTTAATTAATGTAACCTCCCCTAATTCTAAGTCTAAAGTAGTCTGATTTATGGTTTAAAATAACTTTGTGCCATCTTCTTCTTGACTGACAATTGCAGGATTTAATTTTGAAAACGTTCTTTTGTTGCGGTTCTACATGCAGTAAACAACATTATTTATTTTTGCCTAATGCTGAAGTTATAAGCTGAAACACATGTGCTTGAAAAAATATCCAGTATTGAATACAGGTCTATTTTTGACTTGGTACATTCATCCTATAGTTGTAGGGGATTTCTCAAAGCATGGGATTTCTCGAAGCAATTCTTTCTCAATCTTTGCATCTTTACATTGATGCCCATGCATCTGAGGAGACGGTTACCTTTTCCAGGTTTTATGGGTGTTCTTTGGTAGTGTTAAACCTTTTCTGCTTAATATCAGAACTTTGTCGCTGTTCTGTGTTTTCTTCTCATTCTGTGTGGATTAACAGCTATGACCACCACTTAATCCCTGCACTGGAACTAATTTGCTGTCCTGTGGTTAATTCCCTGCAGGGACTGGGAGTTGAACTCTGTGTCTGAGCTAAATTGCTGCTTTGCTGTCGTCACAGACTGGAAACAACTTTTTGTGTGAATTGGGTTTTAACTGTCAGCCTTTTAGTCACTTCCAGGTCATGTGGGGTCACCACAAACACAACTGAGCTGAGCTATCTGGAAATTCTGGCCGAGACTGAGACTTTCTTGCAAACTGTGCCCCCTGCAGTTTTATCACAATGACCGTTTCCACTGTGTGGTGCCTGTGCCAATTGGAAGGGATTGGAAGCCATTCAGCTGCTGTGCTGCTCCCTGATGCACCCTTAATAGATCACCACCCTCCCCCCACTGCCAGCACTGCAAATGTTTCCTGTGGGGCAGGCCCTGGACAATTCCCCTGTTCAGACACACTGATCTCGGTGATTTCTTCTTCTGTCAGCTGTGACCCTCCCTCCTATGCAGGTGCAGGGGGAGCTTGCGAGCAACATTGCTTTCCTGGGAAATGAAATGATGCACTCCAAAGTTTTATATATACATATATATATATATTTTTCTTTTTTTAAAATTTTTATTAATTTTATTTTATTTTTTGCCAGTGTCATGGCAAACTTCTCTCTGGTACACTTCAAGTGTCTTAATGCAAAGGGCACTGCTGTGGCTGTGCTGTCTCCAGGTAGCTGCTCCATGTGCTGCGCTGGGCTTGTCCCACTCATGGACTAAGCAGGTCTCTCCTCTTCCCTCAAGTTCCAGTGATTTCGGTATGGCATTTTTTGTGTTTCAATAGTTGTAAGTTGATCTCTTGTTGGGGGGAGTGACACCATGATCTTCTATTCCACCATCTTCAAATTATTCTCTTTAGTGGTTCAAATGCAGTCTTGTGGGGATGGCAGAACCTGAGTAAAGTTGCTAAATATATTCACATACAGAGGTAGATTCTTGAGTGCCTTTCTTCACCCTCCCTCCCTTTTTTTTCCTTTTATGTAGGAACTTTGGGTAGAAAGAAACTACCTCATCACTGGCATTACTCAGTGGAAAATTAGAACCCTACTCCTTTAATGGGTGAATAGAGAAAGTAATTACACACTTGGTTTTTCACTTTCATTAAAATCTGAGTTACATATAAAAAACACAGAAGAGTCAATTTTTGGCTATGATTATCTATACATAAATGCAATTGAAAGGCCTATATAGAGAACGAATTACAAAATTTTAGTGTGCAATTACTTCCAAAGTACTCCTTCACCAAAATACATAATGTTGTATTCTAAGCATATAATTATGAGATTGAGGTAAATTTACTATATTGGCACATAGATAAACGTACTTCATTGAAATCAGAAATTACAAGTGCCAGATAACTAAGTATTTTAATGGTGATTTCAATGACTATATCTACTTTACATTTCTTCTGTATTTAACCCTTTCCTTTTCTTTCCTATATAACTAGGTTTCCTTAAAAAATGTTATAAAGAGGCAAAACATTTTGCTGCAAATCATGAAACCTTGTCTCAAGGGTTGCCACAGAAACTCAGGTGAGTAAGAGAACTTTGCAATTTTTAGTGACAGGGAACAGACAAATGTAATTTGAACCAAGGTAGTTTCCGAATGGTGAGTGGCCAAACTGTTAAGTAGTTATTTCCAATAACATATTAGATAACTCTTGATAGAGGAAAACAAAACAGAACAAGAACAATGAAAAGACTACAAACTCTACACTTTGCACAAGTTGTATCTGCTTTACTCAACATATATGTTAGGTTATTCCCATTTTCAGGTTTTCTCTGAAAGTTGGTCTACATTCTTCTGCAATAAAGTAACTTTGATCTTAGAGAAAATCTTAAAACTTTGATCTTAGAGAAATAGTTAAAGCAGAAAAAATAGGTGTGTTAGAACTAAATAGTGTCCCTAGTTAGACTTAAATAGGAAAATATTTTCCGTTGGAGCTAGATAGCTGAAATATACCACTTTTTGTCATTGTTATTTTTATGGTTAGTGTTATCTATGTTGATTTTGCATTGCAGTAGCCACTTTGCAGTAAAAAACTTGATATAGCTAGTTTTTGGTCAAATTAGATGTGGGTGAGATGAATTATAATGCATTGCAAACACTGGTTAGGCTCTAGAAAGATTCTGGCCACAGTTTATATAGCAAGTGTATTTCTTATACTTATAAAAGAGAATAAAGCTTAATATAATCAATAAATACAAACTATATTTATATTACATTATGTATAATATATGAGTGTTATATAATTAATATGTTACATATAGTCAATTAATATATATTATGTTTTAAGTTAAAATAAAAACGTTTATATTATATACCTATTAGTTTTTTGTGATTCCCTACTTTGGTTTTTAAATCAACTGGCCAACAGAATTTTTACTGACTTCACATGTTTTCATTTCATAACTAAAGAAGTATATAAATAATATCCTCATACTTGGAGAAGATAAATTATCAAAGATAGCTAGAAAAAATATGATAATAAATATTATTATTATTTGAATTGACAATGAAGAGTGGAATATAATGTTTAGACAGTAAGTTTGTTTTTCTTTTGTCATTGTAGTACACATTTGAGGAGAAACTAAAAAAATTTTTTTTTTCGTTAAATTTTTATTTTGTCAATATACAATGTATATGATTATT
>NW_007736894.1:58935-59884 GCF_000696425.1 Galeopterus variegatus
TAAAGCTATATATTGAACAGGTGATTTCTCAGTATCAGGAAAGTTTGTCCTAGAGCAGTCATTGAGGCCAGGGATGTGATGTATTACTACTTACCCTGCTGGGTCATGAATCCACTTTTAGACCCATCACTCTGTATTAGAGAGGAGTCATGCATCATACCCCTTTAGACCTCATTTGAGGAGGGTCAATGGAGAGGAAAATTGGTTCTTCCAAAGGATAGGAGAGTGGGAATCATCACTCTGGGAATTACTATGAGTTACGGAGACTGCCTCTTAATTTGTGCATACTAGAGTGACTTTCCAAAGCAGGATTTTTAATGGCCAGATATTCAGTTAGTTTTCTAAGCAGATGCTATCTGTGATATCTAGCTTTTGGGTTTTTAAATGCACATTTAGTGACATTTTAACTTTTTATATTATGATTTTCCATTTTTTTGACCCTCAAATTGTAGAATAGGCTATCAAATTTATAGAAAGTTTTCCAATCAAGTTACCCTTAAAGAATCTAATTAGTGATGTTGATGCATATTCAAGCAGGTGTTTATTTAATGTATAAATGTGGTTTCTTAGCAAACATTCGAAGAGGTTTTCAATTAGAATAATAAAAGTATGATATACTGATAAAACTAAAAATTATCTGCTGTGTTTATGTTGAGCAAACATGTATTGACCCATACCAAAATGCTAGGCAGTGTTCTAAGGCACAAAATATCTCTACACCACCAAGGTAGCATGGACTTTTTCCAAAGGTTTTGAAGATGTTGGGTGGACTGCATGATCTTATTTCTTACATACTTATCCTTTTCTAATGACATTGATTCATTAAAAGGTGCAAAAGAGTGAGATTAGTTTTGAGGGAAACTCTAGTTTTGTGTAAAATAAGCAATCTTTTTTTCTGATTTTTTTTCATAGATTAGGATGGCATGAAGGATATTTTGTTAGTATAAAA
>NW_007736895.1:0-6068 GCF_000696425.1 Galeopterus variegatus
GAAATTTGAAATTCTGATTTCAATATGTATAAATAAAGTTTTATTGGAACATAAAAAAATAAAAATAAAAATAAAATAAAAATAAACTCTTTCTTGGCTTTGTGAACCACACATTCTAAAGGGAAAGCAAACACTGAATACTTAAATACATGATTATTTGACTATAACTGTGATTGACGACATGAAAAAGAAGCCTTAGGTATTAAGAAAGCACACAATAGGATCTTGAAAGCTTGCTAAAGCTTTGTTACCCAAATGTCCTCAAGTTCTCTACCTTTCTAAGAACCTCTTTCCTTTCCTACCTGAATTAAACAGCTCAAGCTCCTTTCTTTGACTGCAAATCCTTTCTCTGCATGAATATTCTTGAAAAGATGCATACAAGTCATGGTTGTCTCCTATCAGCCCAAGTTTTATCTAAATCACCTTGAGCCTCATCTTTAGTACTTCCCATGAAGCTCCTGCTTACTCTGATTGATTTCCTCATAATCATAAGAGGGACCCTTCTTTCTACAAGGCAGCCTTTATACAATGTTAACTCTTAGTCATTAGTACAGCTCTGTTAAAATTTTGGGACAGGTGAAGGCAGAGAAGGAAAAAGAGAAATATCATGATAAAGTTAAAATAGGAAGTAGTGGATATCAGACATCATTGCATCAGCCACATATACACACACACCCCCTGTCAGGGAATCTCCTGCTCTGATCCTCCTCTCTCGTTAGACTCTTACCTCCTGCCATCTTCCTGAATTTACTCAGAACCAGGTCTTTCCTTCAATTTCCTCTTCTCTTCCCAGTGTCAAGACTCCTTACAAACTATTGATCAGGTATGCACTTTGAAGAAGCCAAAAATGATTATACAGCAGAACAACTTCTAACAGTTACACAATTGTACAGAAAAGTTTAGTTTCCTTAATCTACACTTTCCCATCACATCATTACACATCATTTTGACTTCCATACCAGAAAGTCAAAATAATTACTATTAATTATTTTAATATTCTAAGTAAAAAATTAAATTTTAATATTCTAAACAAAAGATTGAGTTTCTTCTTGAGAATAATCCCTTCGCACTCCCAGAATGCAGAAGTGGCTCCAGTCATTTTATTGTTGTTGAGTAATAGCAATCTTTCCTTTAAGCTACAACAATTCATCAGCAAAAGTGACTTCTTTGTAAGCTGGAGAGTGGTGTGATCAGGTTACAAATTTGAAAGATAATTCTGACCTAAACTCTGGGCAAAGACGGAGGCATAAAAACTCCCAAATCAAAGTGTTATTTCTTTTTGAAAAGAAATGGGAGTAATCTAAATGTATTTAGAGAAACAATACAGAAATGGTTAAATAAATTATAATAAGATTATTTGATGAAATATTATGTAGCCATTAAAACGGTGTTCATTTGGACTTTTGGTGATAAAGGAAAATGCATAGTTACAATATTAAGTGAAACAATTCAGGATCCTGAATTTAATATACAGCTTAATTTCAAATATTCAAAATGTATGTGGTTCTAGATCCTGGCAAAATGAAAAAGTAACTAATGCAATTGGCTCTCTCCCAGCCCCCAAGATCAATTATAGAGAAACTAAATAAGAAAGAGGAAAGCAAGCACCAGAGGAACTATCTAAAGACTGTGAGAGCCCCCTGAGCAGCTGAAGGATGTAGGACTCTTAAGAGAGAAGGGGCGGGTAGGATGGATACCATGTTAGTCTAGATACTCCAGGTACAATGTGATAAATTGGAAGATTTTAATGTTTCTCACCAACAGTTTCTTGAAAAACGTCATGGCTACCCCATTACCCAGTGAGATAAAAATAATGATGGCAGCAGGTCCTATGCACTGAATATGTCCCCCAAAAGTTCATGTGTTAGAAATTTGTTCATGATATGGGGTCTTCATGAGGTGATTGGATCATGAGGATCTTGCCTTCATAAATGGATTAATCCATTTGGAAGTAATGGGTTGATGGTTTAATGGGCTGTCATGGGCATGGACTGGTGGCTTTATAAGGAAAGTATGTGAAAAAGTTCTTGCTGTTCTTGCCCTGTGACACCTTACATCACTGCAGAGAGTCACCACCAAGAAGGTGGCCCTCACCAGATGTGCCCCCTGGACCTTGGGCTTCTCAGCCTCCCAAACAGTAAGAAATAAATTTAATTTTCTTTATTAATTACCCAGTTTCAGGTATTCTGATATAAGCAACAAAAAGTGGACTAATACAGCAGGATAATACCAGAGAAGATCCAAAGGCCTGTTGCAGTGAAGGGCCAAAGAAAGAAGGTAGATACGGAATAGTAGCCTTCCCTGCTCCATTCTAAGGATTGGTGGATTAAATTCAAGACAATGATTTTCAAATGTTTGCTCTTTATCCACAATAAAGAATCTATTTTTTCCCAGTACACACCTTTCTGTGTATGTTTTATACAGAGCTGAAACAAAAGTTTCACTAAACATCTTATATTTATGAACTGTGATGTACTCTGATATTTTCCATTCTATTCAATTCCACTTCTTCATTTTTTAAAATGGTTACTACACTAAACATGCAGCTTGAAAACCACTGATTTAATGAGCTTATCTCTTCCAAGTGCTATTCCTACCAAGTAGTTTAAGGGAGAATCCCTGACCGGACATGTTGCCTGATAGAGTGGTAGCAAAAAAGGACATAAACAGTTCATCTCTTTCCTTCCCTGTATTCACCAGGAGGAACATAATATATAGCTTAAGTGTTGATCTCTTCCTCGTTATACAATAGTTCACAAGGTAGTTGATATCTCAAGAAAACATGAGCTCATAAGCCAAAATAAGTAGATATTTGAGGTAGACAATTATCATTTAAAACAAACGGCACAAGATGCCACATAAAGCATAATTATAGAAATATACACGTAAGCATTTTAAATTGAGCATAATAAATAGTCTCAAAAAATAAGGGAAGATATTGAATAAATAAAGCAGAAATAAGAATTCACAAAAAAAAGGACAAAAAGAAATATTAACTATGGCAAATGTAACAGTTAATGCAGAGAATGTAAATAGATGGAACAAGCTGTAGAGTGGATATTACCGATGAATAAATTAGTGAGCTGTAAGATATGATTGAGGAACTCTTTCAGAAGGCAGCAAAAAAAAGATAATGACATAGAAATATTAAAAAAAACTAAGCAACCTGAAGATGAGAACTAGAAACACTAATATTGACATAATAGATGTTCCACAAAGATATGGAAAAAATAAGGAAAGAAACATGAGAAAAAAATAAAGAAAATTAAAACCTCCAGATTTTTTTTTAAAGATGAAACACTTTTAACTTAAAGCCTCCAGAGAATGTCAGACAGACTAGACAGAGAAAAACATGCTGATACATATTTAAATAAATGTGAGATCATTGAAGACAAAGAAAAAATTAGATAGATCAATAGATAATTTTTTTAAATATTTCAAAAAGTAGCCATAGGTCACCAACAACAACAAAAAAGAATCATAGTGATATTATACTTCTCAAGAGCAAACAATAGATGCAAGATAGTGGTTCCTTATTTTCACATCATGGGAGAAAAAAATATCGACTAAGTGTTGCCCAGCCAAAGTATCATTTAAAGGTGAGAGTGGAACAGTTAGCTACATAAACCTGTATGGAACTAACAGGATAGTCTCAAACTGGATAGCACAACGACTGATAGACCTACAGAGGGAAGAAGATAAGTTGACGATTGTGGTGGAAGATTTGGAAGATTTTAATATCCTCCCTTCAAAAGCTAATAGGTCAAAAAGCCCCAAAGTAGTCAGATATACAGAAGACATAAATAACAAAAATTAAAAGCTAATATTTTTAGATATAGAGAGATCTTTTCCCACTACAAAGAATACACTTTTTTTTCAGACACCTATACAACATTTACACAGTTTTACCACGTACTAGACTACAAAACGTGGTCAATAAATTCCAAAGAACTAGTATCATACAGACCACAGTGCAATAAAACTTGAAATTAATTGCAAAGACATAATGTACAAAATTCTTTATCATCCCAGTCACCACTGGCTCTACTGCTTTAGAATCCATAGACTACAGGGGAAAAGGGTTATCAAACATTGAAAGAGAAAAAAACCCAACAACAAAAGTGTAACTCCTACCAGGGAACGGTCAGGGAATCCCCATCCTTCCCCCTTGAATTGTCACTGTGGTGTGTCTCATAGTGAGCTGTACATATTCACCTGTTTTCTGCCCACAAATATGTGTTTTTGTTCCAGAGAACATCTATCCATCATAACTCAGAATACTGCTGTTTGAACCACATGCACTTCCCTCCTCCAACATCACATGCTATGTAGAAGACTCTGTCCTTCTGAACGCACTCTTTATTTTTGTTATTGTAGCCTGAATGTAGAAATTTGCATATTTCCATATGTCTGGTCTTCCCATTGTCCATCGTGCCTATATTTTCCTTGAGGCACTCATGGAGCCTAGCATATGAGTAAGACCTGGCTCAGGGACCACCTGGGGTCTGAAGAGTGATAACCAGCCAATATTCTAATTGTCAAGGGCCTAGAACCCATAGTTGTAGATATGGCAACCACACCATTTATCAGCCAAACCAAGACACTTCCAGGTAAGAAGCCAGAATTGCATAACATTTCTAGGAAACTAAAAATTTTCCTAATCACTCTAGTCAAAGAGAAATGATGGCTAGAAGCCTCTTTGGGCAGTATTTGATTGCTTTTCGAAGAATTTTTTTCAAATTTGAAGAAAATTTCCTGGCTAATTTTTTTTCATAATTTGGTAATTGAAACAAGAATGGAAGAAAATTATAAATATTCAGGCCAGACTAGAGTGATTATTGAGATTTTGTCAGAACATTCTCATTAAACTGACATGTGATCTCTCTGAATTTTTACAGTCTTTAGATGTTATTTATAAGAAAAACTTAAGAAGCTTTGGATTTGGATTAATAACTGGTGCCAAGATGATGCTGGAGGATGAGAGAAACAAAAGGTTTTTCTCCTCTCCCAAAGAGGCTTTCAAGCCACGTTTATGAGGAACTGATATACTGTAGGCTCAAATATAGTCCACTGACCCAGAAGAAAGAAGAAATGAAAGATTGCCTTACTAACCAGCACATCCAGGGATGGCAGGAATGAGAGAGCTCCCTGCCAAAGAAATTCCATAGGCTCAGGAAAGACCTCCATAATCAGCTAGTTCCTCAGAGCCCTAAACTCTGATGGTAAAACCTAGGAGACTTCAAGACTTCTAGAGAATGCTAATGTCATAAACTAGTCTTGCTCATGCCCAGCCTTTTGCTCTCTGGATCCGATTGGCAATGCTCCAGTCTCTGGTGGCCCCTCTTTATGCACTTAGAGTGTCAAGATTCCCACAATGTGCAGAACTTTCCAGCTTATTCCCCCATAATCTCTCCAGCATCTGAAGCTCTTGCCTCACACAAATATGCCTCCATAGTGGGTAGCCTATATCCCACTATACAAGATCTTTGGACACTTCCACCTGAAGTTCATATTCAGGAATAGGAATTCCTGACAGTCTCAATGATGAAGATAATGTCTCTGCAGGAGCTGTAAGAAAGGATAAAAAAAAAAAGTTTCTCCCTCTTGTCCAAATGCTGCCCTCACACATAGCTTGGAAATTCACGAGAATGCCTCTGGAGATTGGCAGATTTGAGCCTCCACCCAGACTGGAGTCTCCTAAGCTTTCCCTACAAAATGGGTGGGGTTGGAGCAGGAGCTGCAACTTCATGTTCCCAAGAAGGAAGTTCCCCAGAAGGTGAACATTTTTGCTATTACCTTTTAGAATAGAAAAAGCAAATTCATGGATTCATTCATAGATTATGAGCTCATGGTTGAAGATTCCCTTGATGTCCCACACACGTAACTACCAAAGACCACATGGTTCTTTGGTAAATATTCCTTTAATAAAATCAAGAGGTCAATTACAAAAAACCTGGACTTTAACAATTATCAGAATCAATTTTCCAAATGTTTTCTTAATAGCCCGCACAATAAAATAATCATAAAATTCTAAAATAAAGCCCTCATTTTAAAAAATCCCATACAGC
>NW_007736895.1:6385-7059 GCF_000696425.1 Galeopterus variegatus
CACAATAAAATAATCATAAAATTCTAAAATAAAGCCCTCATTTTAAAAAATCCCATACAGCTGAAAACTAAACAATATGGTACTAAAGAGCCCTTGAATTTAGACATTAGGGGACTGGCCAGTTAGCTCAGTTGCTTAGAGCGGAATGTTATAACACCAAGGTCAAGGGTTCAGATCCCCATACAGGCCAGCCACCAAAATAAGTAAATAAATAAATAAAAATAAAGGACATTAGAAGAGTAATTAGAAAATACTTGGAACTGAAAGACAATAAAATGTAATATGCCAATATTTATGATATAGAGCTTACAAAGTACTTAAAAGTGTATAGCTTGAGACACATTTTATCAGTTAACAAAGAATGAGCTAAAAAACAATGTAAACATTTAACTTAAGAAGTTGAAAAAAGAGCATGTGTTTCAAGTAACACAAAAGAAAAAAATAGCAAAAGATAAGCGCATAGATGGATAAAAAAGGGAAAAGATGAGCTTAACAAAAACAAATCTGTTTCTTTGAAAATTTTTAATAAGATAGACCTTTATACCCTAAGTGAATCAATGTACAGTGTATTCATGTATTGAAACAACACACTGTACCTTACAAATTTGTACAATTAAGTGTTAAAACTTAAAAAGATAGACCTTTAGCAATACTGATCAAGGTAAAAAAAAAAA
>NW_007736895.1:7593-11686 GCF_000696425.1 Galeopterus variegatus
CCCCCCCAAGAACTGCTAAATTTTAAAAATATATGTATAATCAAATATATGATACCATTCAAAATAGTGGGAAAACTATTATTACAAAAGGATTAATTTACATGTTCAAATGCCTCCATGGAAGTATTTTTAATTTGTGTTTTCAAGAGCATAAAATAAGACCTGGATAAATGGAGAGATAAATGATCTTGGATGGTAATACTTTATATCATAAAAATATCAATTTCTTCAAAAATTAACCTAAAAATTAATAGCAAACTACATCTCAGTTATGTCTTCAAAGAACTCAATTTATTCTAAATTTTATAGGGAAGAAAAAATACTTATGATTAACTAAGTCAACTTTGAAAATGTTGAGTAGAGACTTCCTTTCCATGTGTTAATATTTGCTACAAAGCCTTGTAATAAAACCAGTACCTAATGAAAACAAATAAACCAATGGAGGAGACTAGAAAGTTCCGAACAGATCCATGAATTTATGCTAACCTTATACATAATAAAGATAGCATTACAAATTAGTATAGAAAGGCCTGACTCTTTATAGATAGAATTTTCAGTGGTTTGAATGTATGTGTCCCTCAAAAATTCATATATTGGGTCTTAAATCCCAAAGTGATGGTAATAAGAGGTGGGGTAATATGGGAAGTGATGATATCACCATGGAGTGCGGAGCCCTCATGAATGGCTTAGTACTCTCATAAAAGAGGTTAAAGAGAGCACCTGTGTGCCCTGTGCCCTTTGGTCTTTGCCATTTCACCATGTGAGGACGTAGCATTTCTTCCCTCTGAAGGACACAGCATTTACTGCACCATCTTGGAAATAGAGATCAGGACTTTGCCAAACACCAAACCTTCCAGCTCCTTGAACTTGAATGTCCAGCCTCCTTAACAGTGAGCAACAAATTTATGCTATTTATAAGTTACCCAGTCTGTAGTATTTTGTTACAGCACCAGGAATGGACTAAGTGCTTTCCATATTTTAACTCATATATTGCTCAAGACAAGCTATAAATTATGTAACATTACTATTACTCCCATTTGACAAGTGAGAAAAGTGAAGCCAGAAAGATTTACTGCTTTCCTAGATCACAGAGCTGTGGAAACTAGAAGTAGCCAAACTGGAATTCAAATTCAAAGCGTCTGTAGAAATCTGTATGTTTAAGCACTACACCATACCTCTTTTCATAAAGAAAGAAATTGAAGGCCCAATTTACTTCTCTCTTTTTTTTTTGTCTATCTTTGATAACGTAATAACTTCGTATAGCATACATTATACGAAGTTATACGATCTTTGCCATTTCACCATGTGCGGACGTAGCATTTCTTCCCTCTGAAGGACACAGCATTTACTGCACCATCTTGGAAATAGAGATCAGGACTTTGCCAAACACCAAACCTTCCAGCTCCTTGAACTTGACTGTCCAGCCTCCTTAACAGTGAGCAACAAATTTATGCTATTTATCAATTACCCAGTCTGTGGTATTTTGTTACAGCAGCAGGAATGGACTAAGTGCTTTCCATATTTTAACTCATATATTGCTCAAGACAAGCTATAAATTATGTAACATTACTATTACTCCCATTTTACAAGTGAGAAAAGTGAAGTCAGAAAAGATTTACTGCTTTTCTAGATCACAGAGTTGTGGAAACTAGAAGTAGCCAAACTGGAATTCAAATTCAAAGCGTCTGTAGAAATCTGTATGTTTAAGCACTACACCATACCTCTTTTCATAAAGAAAGAAATTGAAGGCCCAATTTACTTCTCTCTTTTTTTTTTGTCTTTTTTTTTTTTTTGCCACAAAAGTCTTAATACATTTAAAAAGACTACCATCATAGAAAATACGTTATCTGATCACAATAACAGAAGGAAATTTAGAAAATTCACAAATGTGTGGAAATTAAACAACACTCTTCTAAATAAACAATGAGTAAAAAGAAAAATCACAGAGAGGTTAGATAGTACTTTGAGATAAAAATCAAAGTGCAACATGTCAAAATTCATATAATTCAGGGTTCATGTGCCTAGAGGAAAACTTATACTTGCAAACACCTATACTAAAAATAAGAAAATCTCAAATCAGTAATGTAAACTTCTATCTTAGGAAAATAGAAAAAGAAGAACAAACTAAACCAAAAGCAAATATAAGTAGGAAATGACAAAGATTACAACAGAAATGTATGAAAGAGGGAATTTAAAAAACAGTAGAGAAAAATCAACAAAACCAAAAGTTGATTCTTGAAAAAGATCAATGAAATTTGAAGAGCTTTATCTAGACTTACCAAGAAAAAATGAGAGAAGACCAAAATTACTAAAATCAGAAATAAAGCAAAGGCTTTATTACATTGTCATTATGGGTTTTTGTGGTGGTAAGATTTAATTTCGTTCTCTTTCTCATTTGCATTGTTGTTGTACCAGTGGGTTTTGTTTTTTCTTTGTGTATTTGTGGTAGCGATTATAGCTTTTTGGACTCCATATGCAATATTTCCTTGAGAATTTCTTGTAGGGCTGGTCGTGTGGTGGTGAATTCCCACAGTCTTTGCTTATCTGGAAAATACACCATTTTTCCCTCATTTCTGAAGGATAGTCTTTCTGGGTGTAGTATTCTTTGCTGGTAGTTTTTTTTTTCTTTTAGTATTTTGAATATATCATCCCATTGTCTTCTGGCCTGTACAGTTTCTGTTGAGAAGTCTGCTGTTAGTCTGATAGCAGCTCTCTTATAGGTGACTTGACACTTTTCTCTTGCTTCTGTTAAGATTCTTTGTCTTTGAGCTTAGACAATTTGACTATAATATGTCTTGAAGAGAATCTTTTGGGGTTGAATCTATCTGGGGATCTTTTAGCATCCTGGATCTGAAGGTTCATCTGTCTCCCTATACCTGGGAAGTTTTCCATTATTATTTCATTGAATAGGATTTCCATGCCTTTTCCTTTCTCTCCCCTTTCTGTAACACCATGAATTGAATGTTTGTACACCTAAGGTTGGCTGTTAGTTCTCTTAGATTTTCTTCATTTTTAAAAATTATTATCTCCTATTTGGGGGGGGGGGTCTGCCTGAGTTATTTCGAAAAGACTATCTTCAAGATCAGAAATTCTTTATTTTGCTTATTCTAGCCTGCTACTTAAGCTATCAGTTGTGTTTTTTATTTTGTTGAGTGAATCTTTCAGTTCCATGAGTTCTGCTACATTCTTTGTTAAAGTATTAATCTCTTTGTAAATTTCCTCCTTTGTATCCTGGATTTTTTTTTCTCATTTCATTATTTTGTCCAACTGAGTCTTCTTGTACCTCAGTGAGTTTCCTTAAGATTGTTGCTTGGAATTCCTTTTCAGTCATTTCAAGGGTTGACTGCTCTATAGGCTCTGGTTTTTGAGAATTACTGTATACTTTTGGTGCTGTCATATTTTCTTGGTTTTTCTTATTTCTAGTATTTCTACATTGATATCTGGTCATCTGGTAGACCATTTGTTCCTTCTACTACTCTAGAGTGGGCTTTGAAGGGAGAGGTGTCCTCTTCTTTTTCTGGTCTCTGCTGGTGACTCTTCTTGTGTCAATGTAGTCAAGTGTCAGGTGGGCTGCCTGCACAGTGGCTGTAGCTACTGCTATGATATCAAGCTGCTTTTGCTGCAGCCATGGCTGTGGCAGTGGCTGTGGTAAGCCATCTGCAAGGAAGTGGCATTTTTAGCATGCTCTCTTGCCTTCTTCTGTGGTAGGGGGGCTGCCCTCAGCTCCTGCTTAGGATCTCAGGCATTGCTCTCTTGCCTACTTCCAGGTGCAGTGGGCTGTCCTCAGCTCCTGCCTAGTACCCTGGGCATTACTCTCTTTCCCAATTTACTTCTTAAAAGCAAAAATATTAGCTAACAATATCTAACAGAATATAAAACAAAATATGTCATGATCAGATAAGGTTTGTCCCAGGAATGCAAGGATAGTTCGATACCAAAAAGTATCGATACAATACAATGTATTGTATCATGGCAATACAATACATTAGTAGACTCAGTGAGAAAAATCCTAGGTACAATGAAATATATATACATATATATGGTTTTTCAGCTACTTATGACCAAAACTTAGTAAACTAGTGATAGAAGAAAA
>NW_007736895.1:11735-18462 GCF_000696425.1 Galeopterus variegatus
TCCCAATTTACTTCTTAAAAGCAAAAATATTAGCTAACAATATCTAACAGAATATAAAACAAAATATGTCATGATCAGATAAGGTTTGTCCCAGGAATGCAAGGATAGTTCGATACCAAAAAGTATCGATACAATACAATGTATTGTATCATGGCAATACAATACATTAGTAGACTCAGTGAGAAAAATCCTAGGTACAATGAAATATATATACATATATATGGTTTTTCAGCTACTTATGACCAAAACTTAGTAAACTAGTGATAGAAGAAAACTTCATTAGCATGGGAAATTCACTATATCTGTTTTTCTTATTATAGAAAATTTAAGAACAGAAACAAGAAAAAAATGACTCCTACTGTTTACCATAATATTATAGGTCATGATCAATGAAATAAGAAAAATGATAGGTGTGAGGACTAGAAGGAAAGAAATAAAATAGTACTAATGAAAGAACAAGAAATCGAGCCAGAAACTGCTACAAAGATATGAACTGGCAATACACAGAAGAGGAAGTTTGACATGCAAACAAGCATATAAAAATATGCTCCAACTCATTTGTGCTTACAGAAATGCAAATTAAAACAAAGAAATATTAATGTTTACTTATCAAATAAGCAAAAATTGTAAAACTGGCTAGTATCAAGTGTTGGAATGGATGTGGCAATACCAGACACCTCCTACAATGGTGTGGGGAATGCACACAAACACAGCCACCTTGGTGTGCAACCTGGCAGTAATTCAAATTAAATATATATATATATATTCTTTGGCCAATAACTCTACTCTTCAGTTCATATCTCATAAAAGCCATCACATAGGTTGATAAGGGGACATGTTCAAAAATATTTCTTTGAGTTGTTTGCAATAGTCATGAGTTAGAAGCAATCTTGCTGTCTATTACCACAAGAACAGATGAGTAAATTTTATTGGATGCATATTATAGAATGCTAAGCATTATTTAGAAGCAGCAAACTACATAAACACAAAGCAACATGTATATACCTAAAAATATAGTGGTAAGTGAAAAAACAGGACCTCACAAGGACCATTGTTGATAATGTTCTACAAACTAATAAGTACAATCAGTTAACACTTTGCACCAGAGAACCAAAATAAAAAATACCAAGTGTATATTTTAAAACATATAGTTTTTATATTATATATGTTTAGTATATATTTATATATAAAACATATATTTTGATATGTACACAGTTAAATACTAGGCAGTCAATTTAAAAGTAGGCTGTTCTCATGCACTGATGAATGATCTCCATAATATACGAAGTGAAATATGCAACATATAAAATGAGATATATAGTTTGCTACTTGTGTGTTATGCATAGGACATACTTGTAAGTACTTGTGTATATATTTAGAGAAAGAAAAAGAAAAGAAAAATAAAAAACGGATACCTATGGTTGCCTCTGGGGTGGGAAATTGGGTAGATAAAGGACAGGGTAACAAAGAGACTCTTTTTACCCTTTGCCCTTTTGTAACTTGAATTTTGTTCTGTTTGCAGATATTGCTTAATCAAAAAGAATAATGAATATAATTACAAAAATAAAATGAAGCTAAAATATGTGCATGTACTGAAACAAAACATTACAAAATCAATTGCCTACATGTCTTTCTTTTCAGACTAAGGCAAGTGGTCAGTTACATTCATCTTCATATCTCCTAAAACAGTTCCTGCTACCTAATAGATACTCTATAGTTGTTGAAAGAAGGAAGGATGGTAGAGACAAAAGGAGGAAGGAAATAAAAATGTGGTAGGTGAAATATGGATGGTTATTAGTTTCCTCTTCACAATTTTCTGCAATTTTCACATTTTCAAAATTAATCTTATTTTTTTAATTTTTAAAAAAAATGTTCCACGGAGGATGGACCTGAACGTGGAGGCAGCCTGATAGCTAGGAGACTACTTTAATAGCCCTGATAGGAGAGATTATGAGTAGCCTGATTCGGGTATTGTCAGGGAGCCATAAAGGCTCTGCCCAGACGTTTTTTCTAACATTGGATTGATGTTGCTTCATCTGCCATCTTGAATTATGCACCCTAAATCAGAATGGTTATAAAGAGCTGACCAAGTGCCATCAGAACTAACAGAAGTCTAAATTAAGAGGAGCCTATATGGCTGCTTCTTCCTCTCTCTTTTTCAGCCAAAGCTTGGAGTTGTTCTGATTACCTTCTAGAAGTAAGGAAAGGTAAATTAAATATAGCTCAGGATCACCAGGTGCCCAGCACCCATGCACTCTAATATTGGGCTCTCACATCTGTCTTTCTAGTGGTCCCCAGCCTGTTCTTAATGGCTGCCAGCCTTTAAACAGCCATTTGACCTCCCTCTCCTCCAAGCCTTTCTCTTCCTATTTCTTAACCCTCCATTCCATCTTCACTTTCTAGCTGCTCTCCAAGGCTTCACCTTTTTGAGTACCTTTTATGTGTTAAATATTGGACTATCTCCTCCAAGCCTTTCTCTTCCTATTTCTTAACCCTCCATTCCATCTTCAATTTCTAGCTGCTCTCCAAGGCTTCACCTTTTTGAGTACCTTTTATGTGTTAAATATTGGACTCTGTTGCTGGGCTCCAGTGAATGTTGCTTAAAACACAAAAGGTTAAGCAGAGAGCAACTTTATTGATTAAACATCCATTTTCTTTCCTTTTGTTTTTGTAAGAGCCCTTGATGTTGTCTCTGATTGACAGCCCCACCTGCACACCTCTGGCCCTGGATTCCCCATGGTAATGTCACCGAGAGTTACGGAGCACCTCATCCACTCCACACAAGCCACAGATCCTTCATGTACAGTTTTCAAAGGAAAAGGAAAAAGAAATGTAACTTTCTATTTCTTTCTCCATTCCTTAGACAATATTTCTAGAAGTTCTTGTTGAATGAAGAAAAGTAAAACAGGGAGAGTAAGAGAAAGCTTTCTGCCATGACCTCCCTCTTTTATTTAAATTTCTTCAGCTAGCAAGCATTTGAATACGCTTTCAAGAAGGTGACAACCTTGTTAAATTAGCTTTTCCTTCTTGCCTCTCACAGTGTAATGACCTAAAGATTCCTTACTGCAAGACTAACAAAATTACACCCATTAACAAGCTCACACGAGAGGCATGGTATGACGGTGGCTTTGCCCTGTTGTTGGCTTATGATAATGACTACATCAGCTGGCTTTGACACTTCCCTACTCTCCCCTAAAAGTGTAATATTGCAAAAATAGGATGCCACATTGCCATTAGAGAAGAGAATAAGCCTCCCAAGTACAGAAGCCAAATGTCCAGTTACTGATATGTAGCCAACAATAAATGAGGTCAAACAACTCAAAAAAATTCATCTCCTTCCCCCCAAAGCTCCATTTACACCATCAAGTGAAGCCTGTTCATAAGAATTGGATCATCAGTATGATCACTAGAGTTAGCAGGACTTACCGAAGAGCCCAAGGTCAATGAGCACTGTTTTAACAACCTAAGCCTCTATATGACTTACCCCCACCCTCATCTCTGGTAATTCAGTTTGGACCTTTGCAGAAAAAAAGCCCAACTTGGATTAGATCTGCATTATTGTCACTGGGATTTTAACTAGATGAAAGCCATAGGGAAAAAAAATAAGGTACAAAGCTGAAACACCTGCCTCTCTCTTCCAACACTTATCAAGACTCAAACCTCCAATGGAGATTAACTCAAAGGCCCAGGAATGTACCAGACCCAGATTTTACTGGCTTTCAAGAGCTATTAAATTTTCTATTGATTCTGTATGATGGAAACATGATATGAGTGCACTATTATGTGTCTCTTCCAATTCCATATTTAACAATATCGTGCTGGTAGTTTAAAATCAGCCACGTGGAGTATTTACATCAAAGAAATGGCAAATGGTACAAATCAGGGCTTGATTTACTGTTCTGCTGATTGTCAAGACAAGGGCTCAGCGATCTATGACTCAATGGACAAATCAAACCCTTAGCTTATTCTTGTATGGCCCACAAGCTAAAAGTAGTTTTTGCATTTTTAAAGGGCTTTAAAACAAAGGAATAAGTAGGCAGAGGAAGAGGCCAAATGTGGGGGGCAGGGAGAAGAATGGACAAATGGACAGACTCCCTTTTCTGTAAAGGGCCAGATAGTAAATATTTTAGGCTGTGGGCTAACTGGTCTCTGTCACAGCAACTTTAACTCTGTTATTGTAATGGAAAAGTCATAGGGTATAGCTATGCTTCAACAAAATATTATTTACAGAGGAAGGTGGTGGGTCAGATTTGACTCATAGAAAATAGTTTGTCAACCCCTAATCTAGACTTAAGAAAGCATTCTAAGAAAACCAATTGGCTATATAGAATTAACAATAAAGGATTATTGTGTATTTTATTACGGTATGTAAATTTGTGCTATACATCTTTTAGATCAGTAAAATTTATAATAAAAGTAACACATATACACACACATTTTTATTGGTGAGCAGTTGTTAGTTACCAGCCTAGCACTGCTCAAAGCCCACTTCCCTTACAAAGTCTGTAATTCAAGCTGCTTTCTCTCTTCTCAACAAACCTTTGCTGAGAGCTTACCACATGCCAGACACAAGGGATGAAAGAGTTAGAAAGATGAGGTCCATGCAAGAGGCAAGGAGCGCTAGATAAATGGCACGGGACAGAGCAACCCATGCAGAAACACAAACGACCCAAGTGCTGCGGTGCAGAGGGAATGAAGAAAGCAGCGTTCACTGTTCCAAGTGATTCCATACAGAGAAGCTGACCTAATCCACACAGCAACTCCATGAAGTAGGTGTTGTCATCTCCACATTATATATGGGCAAGCTGAGATGCAGATATCTAGTTAACATGCCCAAAGTCATAAATCTGATAAGGGCAGAACTAAGATTCAAAGTCAGGGCTATTTCAACACAAAGTCCGTGTCCTTTGACTCCAATGCAAATTAATCTCTTGTTTATAAAAATAGGGTAGTCATATTCACATCTTGACATGTTGCAAAATGTCTTCCCCATACTCTTTTCTTAATCGGTTCCCTCCCTCTGTTGTATCACTACCATATATGTTTATTATTTCCCCCAAAGTCAAAAAGTAAATGTAAATTAAAATTTTTAAAGGCCATGTGTCAATGTAGCTCTGAAGTGGTAACAGTAGTAAGTTGAACTGTGACCAAAACCATATATGTTTATTATTTCCCCCAAAGTCAAAAAGTAAATGTAAATTAAAATTTGTAAAGGCCATGTGTCAATGTAGCTCTGAAGTGGTAACAGTAGTAAGTTGAACTGTGACCAAATTAAAAGCTTTGGCATTAATTAACATTAACATGTGCAGGTATTTTCTCTTTCTGCTGTGAGCTGTTTGAGAGTGAGAATCAACCATTCTTTCACGGTGCCTAGAGAGGGCTGTCACAGCGAATACAGGAGAACTTGCATCAAAGCACTTGAGTGATTGCAGAGCCTGAGGTAGGAATTGTGAAGTCAGAGTCCAAGCACACTCACATGCATATCACACAGCAATCTGGTGAGGCAGTCTTAATCTCTAGAGAGACAGGGAAGCCCAAAAAGCTCAATTACCTGAATCCCCATCCTAGCTCCAGCAGGAGCCTGTTTGAGGCAAAGTTGATATATTTATCAGTTCACAGAGATCTAAAGAAAATCAACAGTTTCTTAAATGTAGAGAAGAAAATTTACTAATCTCCCTTGGAAATTTCTTCTAGAGCAAATGTTCTTAAGTTTTGATGTGATGCAGAATCACCTGGAGAACTTGTTAAAAGTATCTTTACCTGGTCTACTCTGAGATGGTCTGATTTAGTAGGTCTCCAATCAGAACTGCACACCCCTGGTGAAGAATCTTCTAGAGTTTTTCAATTCCTATGGTGAGTAATTTTTTCCATCACGCCTAACAAAGGGATGAGCTACAGATTCACGAACTCTTTAATCAGCAGTTTTGAAATCCAAAAGCCCTGAAATCTAAACATCTGTACCTAACTCATCCAGCAGCAAAACATCTTGTGAACTTAACTCATTTGGGGGCAAAACCTGACCTGAACTCACAAGAACCTTTTTTAAGCCTTTGATTATCTAACTTTGGGTGGATATTCATACATTTTGCTGTGGAAACATTACTGTAGTGATGACAAGCTACCACTGTAGACCCTCTGGAAGTGGCCCAAAGTATAAAATAAATGCTCCGTTTTACTTTCCCAAATCATAAACTTTGACTTGTGAAATATATTTTGGATCAAGAGTTTCAGATACAGGACTACAGACCTAAATAAAATCCCTGGTATCTTTGATAACTCCTCAAGGGTAAAGGCTTCAAACAGGTTTAAGAAGCAAAATTCACCAACATTTACCCTTGGAGCTGCCTTCATTTTCCCAAGTTGCCTTGGTCTTCAGAGGCAGGAGGTGGAAGTACAACCAACTGCAGTAAGCACAGGCATTCCTGGTCACCTCCCTTTGGAAGTTCTGTCATCTCCAGGACGACACCCCCACACCCAAGTACCCTAGTTCAGGTAAGACCAGCTATTCATCCTCTTTGATGTTTAGTACATCTATCTCACGAAAATAGCCAAGGCCACTTTATAAGTCATTGGGTATTTTTGCAGTTCCCGTTGGTGTGAGCCCATATTATCCAGTCCCTTTTCAGCAGGCCCAGGGCATAGAGTTGGGTTCCAGGGACTAAAGTATAATCAAGCCAGCAGCATTCTGGGGGGGGGGGGGGGGGGGGGGGGGGGGGGGGGGGGGGGG
>NW_007736895.1:19431-37895 GCF_000696425.1 Galeopterus variegatus
GGGGGGGGGGGGGGGGGGGGGGGGGGGGGGGGGGGGGGGGGGGGGGGGGGGGGGGGGGGGGGGGGGGGGGGGGGGGGGGGGGGGGGGGGGGGGGGGGAGACAGAAAGGGCACAAAGGTCACCCAAGGAGAATATGCCCAGATACAGGTGCTGAGTGAATGCAAACTAATTAACATGACCTTCGAAGTCCTTCATTACCTTGTCTGCACCCCACTCTCCAAGTTTCTGTCCCATTACTTTTTTCCCTTCACATCTTCCTTCCACTGCTCTTCACTTTCTTCAGTTCACTGGAAAACCCTGCTTTCTGTTGCTCCTTTTGTATATGCTATTCTTTCTGCCTGGAATACTCTTCAATCCCCTGATTTCCCTTCAGCTTGGGTCTTCTACACACTGTCTCTCGGTCCCCAGAGTTTTTTGACTTCCTCTGCTCAGTACTGTCTCTGTCAGAGCTCATATCCACTGTATTTTAATTGCCTAGTAACTTGTCCACACATCCTCCAGTCTGTAGCCACCGTGAAGCTAGAGACCACACCTGTCTTCCACTTGTACCTGGCACAAGGCCTGGAAGTGATTTGATGCTCAGCAGATGTTTACTGAATGAATGAGTGAGTAAATGGATGAATGAAAAAGAGGCAAGGAACAAGGCAGCAGGGCAAGGAGTGGCCCAGACTGTTTCTGGGGACACGGTGGGCACATGGGAGCCCTCTCTTGCTGGATGGGCTTTGAGGGGGGAGTTGTGGGCTCACTAAAGATAAAGAGAAAATGTTGAGCAAAGACCCAGATTCTTCCTCTCTTCCTTCTCCTTTTCCCTCATTTCTTTCAGAGTCCTCAACGAAATTTTCATTATATATTTACTTGTGTTTATTTTCTGTCTCTCCCCAGATAGTATGCTCCATAGAAGTAGGGATATCCTGTATTTACCCCCTTCCTCACCTTATACCCAACCCCTAGAGTCATGCCTGGAGTAGTGACGCATAGTATATAATTGTTGAACGAATGACTGATTAATGAATGAATGAGTCTATGATGTTTAATCTGTCAGGTTATAGTGAATCTGTGTTTTGAGATCTCCTAGGCTCCTCCAAGAGCTGGTGTCCCAAGCCCCCTCAAGAGTAAACAGGGAATGATAAATTGGGAGGATGGAATGATATCAGACAGAATTTTATCAATCTGTCCCAAAGGAATCTATCTGTTCATCCCAGACAAGTTGGTCTGAGAAATTACTGAACTTTACCAAACTCTAAAAAATGTACTCCTAAAATTCCTCTATACTCTAGCTGATGCTCTGATTTAAAAAAAAAAAAAACCCTTTCTCTCTCCTTCTTCCACTCCTACCCCCATTCCAGCTTTCATCTCACAGAGTCCCAAGAGAGATTTTTCCAAAAGAGAAAACCAAATACCAATGTTTTCATAAACTTTTCTGGAATCATGAAAAGCCTCTTGGCAAAGGGTAGGAGAAAGGGAAGTGATCTTCTCTGAACCCAACTTAGAAGAAGATTAGATGTCCTTCCACTTGGAAAATCAAAGGACTTCAAGGAGATGTCTTTTCTTAGCAAGGATTTGTCTTGTGAAATCAGTAATTAGTGGACAGAAGATCAACAAATTTGTATCGGGATCACTACAGGTCCTAATGAAAATGAGAAGTTGAAACAATTTCCTCTTAAAGAACTCACATAATTCGTATTACACTCTCCTAAGTTTCTAGATTCCAAATTCTCCTTACTTTCTTGAGTTAAAAATAAATATATGAACTACCAAAAAGAAGATGGTTTTTAAAGGTTTCAGCTTCAAAAGAATAATGAATTTCCCAGAGCTAATACAATTCTAGAAACAAAATAGGATGAAAGGAAGCCTTTTAATATAAGTTTAGTAGAAGTGGGCTCCAATATATTATATAGCCCATAAAATGTATTTATATGTATATATATATAAATTCTGAGAAGCATAGGACCAAGACTTTTCTGAATACCCCAATTTCTGACTTCCCCATATATCTGTAGCATATCCTTTGCCAACTTTTCTTCACCTAAAAAATAGGGATTCTGAGATCCATATCCCTGACTTTCTATGAAAACTAAATAAGGCCATGTAGTAAATATAAACCACAGAAATCAAATGTAAGTTGTATTTAACATGGGTGCTAGGCAGTCCTTGCAGCCCACGTACTTGATTCAAATTGATGCCCAAGCAAAATTACTGGTGAGTACAGAGGATTTGCCTTCAGTGTCACTCATGAAAAGTAGAAACATCAAACATTAAATCCATGCATGCCAAAAGTTCTTCTCATGATTTTCTCCATCCCTCTAGCCCACCCCTACTAAAAATAAACCATTTTGTACATGTTCATGGTTGGTGTAAACTGGAGAATAACTTGGACAAAAGGAGCCATCCAAACATGAGGAAATCTTGAAGCTGATTAATCAAGACCTTATTACCTGGAAATGTTTCCAATGCCCGACAGTCACATCTCAAAGAAAAAGTCAGAGGAAGACAAAAATTCAGAAAGAATGGGGTACAGAAGAAAAGGGAAAGGTAAGCAAAATGAAATCTAGTAAGATATATGATTGTCCATTTTTTGTGAGCATACAGAGCTGGACGTTTCCAATACTTAGAATTATAATAACCATCCCATATTTTTTTCCATAGTAAACTCTTCAGGGATTATAGAGATAAAGGAATTTGCACACCAATTGTTGTTTATCACAAATGCTGATTATTCAGACTGATAAACTTTATGGATATATATGCATATTTATTAGTAAATTTGTGGCCAAAACAACATGCTGGTGAAAAACAATAAACAATGACCCATTTTAAAGAAATTTATTTTAAATACTCAAAAATTCTAAATAGATGAGCAGACTTAATTCCAGTTGAGTATTGCCATTGTCTTCAGCTGTTTAATCAACTAAGAAAAGGCATGTTTAGCAGTGGAGATTTGTATTTATGTCCTAGTTACTCTCATATTATCTCTTTGACTTTTGGCAAGATGCCCAACCTCTCTGGTCCTGAATTTCTATTCTTGTAAAATGGGGATAACAATAGCACTTACCTTACAATGTTGCTGTGAATCGCAAATGAAGCATCGTAATAGTTCCAAAATGCCAGTGTGACAAATATTTTACACTCTGCAACAAAACAAAAGAATGAGAACTATTGATAAAGCTATTTATGCAATAAAAGGCTGATGCTTTGTTTTAGTATTATGCCTTTCCTACTTTTTTTGGTGTTAAAATCCTCTTTCTGTTATTAAAGAGCTGGCAAAGGTTCAGCTCTTTGTCTCTGTACAGTTTTAGCAAATGGCTATTGTTTTGGTTTTGTTCTGTTTTGTTATTTTCCTCAGTTGGCAAAATAAACAGTTGGCAATTCAATCTTATTTCTGCAAATTGTTGCTGAGCTGTTACTGATCTTTGAAATCCAACAGCAGAGTATCAGAGTAATAACATGTGAACGGCAGTGTTATTACACTGCATGGACCTAAGCTGTGGTTTCTGAAAGACTCAGCTGTGTTTGAGGACAAGTAAGGACCACCAGAAGGTAGCTTAATTGCTTGAGAGACTAAGGAAACTGAGAGGAAAAAAATACATTGAAAGAGAAGAAATAGTTCATCAGGCAAACTAGTTAATGATCAGTGGTTGGGGTCAGAGGATGATTCCAAGGTTAGCATGTTATTTGTCACTTGGGTTTATCTTTTCTTAGATAAGATCTCACTGGGACTTTCAAGGGGTTCATAGTAAAAACTAAAAGTACTGTTTCACTAAACTTTGTAAGCCACTGGGAGGAGAGGGCAAGGCACTACTGCTTTGAGGCTCAAGGAAAAGACTTTGACACAAACCAGTGAAAGGATTTCTCCCCACTTGGGTGGTCTTACCACAGAGGAACTGTGAGTGAGATCACCATGGCTAAGGCAAGCCAGTGGTGAGCAGCAGCACCAGCGACTTTGGGAGGACACTCAGACTTGCACCCTCAAATAAGTTCCCTTGGTGGCAGGTACCAGTAGCCATGGCAACAGTGAAGCGCTTTCACAATGCTTCTATTGAGGCAACAGTCCTCACCAAAATAAGCCAAATCTAGAAAAGAGAAAAATGGCCAACCCAAGCAGGAGCTAAGAGGATGTGTTTATGAGGACTTATGAATGAGTCCTCAGGGAATCCCAGAAATATAAGGGGACCAGGAGATCAGAGGCAGCAAGGAGGTAGGGAATAGAGAAGAGAAAGGTACGGTCAGCACCCGAAAAGTACTATTTATTACCGTAGAGTGCATGAGGGTAAAGCCCATGCTTACTGTAATATTCCCAGCTGCGTGACCTTGGCCAAGTCCCTTCACTTTTCAGACCTCCAATTTCCTCACCTGGAAAATGGAGTAAAAATGGATTCTAAAAACTAGTTAACAGAATAATTTTAAGAATTAAACTGAATGATTTATTTTTAAAATGTTTCTTAAATGTCAAAGTGCAATGTAAATATTAGCTCTAATATGTAATGGTGGACTATTATGTAACTTTCAGTGCTGGGATCCCCTCAGGATTTAACCTGTAGTACATCCACTCCAAATCTCACAGCTGAAAGCATGTCTTCAAGGAGAAGGAATGAGGATGGAATGAGCTAACTTGATTATAAAGTGGGAGGGAAGGGAAAACCCACCCATTTACACCCAGAGGACCCATAAGCCATGAATGTTGGGCGGAATTGTGAAGGAAGGGAAAAAATATGCTGTGTACATCATGTTTGTACAGATAGCATTTATTCATTATAAAACTCTATAAGGGAAAGACTATCACTCCTATTTTACAGATAAGGCAAGGCATACCCAAGGTCATGTAACAAATTGAGGACAAGACATTTGTAACTCAGATATTCTGGCTTTAAAATCAGAAAACCTCTTTTCTCTTTTTCTTTTTCCTTTTTTTTTTTTTTTTTTTTTTTTGTTGTTGCTTTCCTACAAAAACAACACTGTTTGCAAAGAACTCACAATCACAGCAATCATGTCCCAAATACGATGACAAATAATCTACTAAGCACATTATACTAAGCCATCACGTTGTGGCAAGCCCAATGCAAACCTTTCTGCACACCCAATAGCTGGCTTTGGTTTTGCATAAAAGGTTCTTCCAGCTATGCTTGTATTTGGACACTTTCTAAAAATGTTCTTTGGGTGGCAAAACATTTTATTTGTTTGCATGGGTGTATCCTGAAAACACTAAAGCAAGATTACTCAGATGAAAAATAAATTCCTTCACTATGTATAAATGCAATGCTTGTAGCCTGCATGGAAAAAAACTTAAATTCAAAGCACAAGAGTTGAGTGAGAATGAAGAAAGCAGTAAGTGAGGAGGGGAACTCTGTGCAGGGAAAGCCGCAGGCCTGTGGCTTTCTGCTCTAGAACACCATCATGCCAGTGGGGCGATGTGGGCTGTGTTCCTGGTGGGAAGACACTGTACCATTATTCAGCTCTTTGTGAAATAGGGTGTGCAGGGAAGCACATGTGGTAGTAATAGGAAAGATGCAATTCCCCTTGGCTGCTTTTCAAGCTTCACTATTTGGATAATTTGGGGACTTTTTTTTTTTTTTAACTTTAAGAAGTTCTCCCAGGACTGGGCTGATTATAGGATGAGGATATGTCCTGGACTCTGCCAACAGAGAAAACTTGGCTGAATTAGATGTTTTATTTTTTTTAAGTTATGTGCATTTTTGCTAGGGACGGATCTGCTTCCTCCCAAACATCCTTCCCTTTTCAGAGGACTAATTCAGGTTCTGCCTTAAAAGAGTACAAATCTTCCCTTTACAAGATGAAGGACCTTCAATGTTCTTCCCAAATAAAACCCCTGCTGTTCATTGTCAAGGTGCCCAGCCAAATGTTGAGGACAATCTCACTTCTGCAACCTACAGTGCCCTGAAATGATGGGGTAACTTTCTCCCAATGAGTTAAAACCCTGAGCAGTTTATTTACTTTTTGCAGTTTATTAAATTGTATCTGACTTCTGTGGTTCCTGGGTTCATGCTCAAGGGCAAATAGTAACCAAAATGAAAAACCTACAACAACTTGTCTTTATCAAAGCCAAAAAGTCTCCAGGGAAGAGGCAAACTTGAAACATGACTTAAGTGAAACCAAGCCCATTCAAAGAGACTTTGGGAGCATGGAGGAAAGAAGATGGAAGAGGAGAAAAGAGGCTTTTAGGTTTGAGTGACTTGTGCACTCAGGCACAGGACCAGTCACCAATTCTTTGAGCCACATCTGTAAAACAGGAATTAAGATACCTCTCTGCTGGAGCTAATGCATAAATGAAATGACCATTGTGAAAGTTCCCAGCTCAGTTCCAGGGACAAAAGAATGCTCAGTATTGTTGGTTTCACTCCTTCATCTGTCTGCAGGATTGATGTGAAGATCAAATCAGATCACTGGAGATGGATTAGAGTGCCAATTACATGTGGGATTGGTGTAAGAAGGGAAAAAGGAAGCATAAGAAAGGAAGTAATTTAAAGAAAAAGGGCCCATATCTCAGAGAGATTATTTGCACTCCCATGTTCATTGCAGCATTATTCACAATAACTAAGACATGGAAGCAACCTAAATGCCCATCAATGGATAAATGGATAAAGAAATTGTGGTGGATACATTCAATGGGATATTATTCAGCCTTAAAGAGGAAGGAAATCCTGCCATTTGTGACAACATGGAGGAACCTGGAGGAAATGATGCTAAGTGAAATCAAACAGGCATAGAAGGACAAATACTACATAATACCACTTATATCATGAATCTAAAACAGTCAAGCTCATTGAAGCAGGGAGTGGAATGGTGGTTGCCAGCTCCTGGGGAGAGGGGAAAATCAGGAGTTAATAGTCAAAGTGTACACAGTTCCAATTACGTAAGATAAATAAGTCTTGGAGATCTACTTTACAGCATAGTGCCTATAGTTAACAATAGTAAATTGCATAGTTAACAATTTGCTAAGACAACAAGTATTCTTGCCACAACTAATAATAATAATAATAATAATAATAATAAGGAGGAGGAGGAGGAGGAGGAGGAGGCCAGGAAGAAATTTTTGGAGTTGATGAACAAATTTATGGCATAGATTGTGGTAACTATTTCATGGGTGTATACTTATCTTCAAACTCATCAAGTTGTATACATTAAATACGTACAGTTTTTTGTATGTCAATCATACCTCAGTAAAATGGTTTAAAAAGAAACTGTAGGAGAAAAGGGATAAGGGATATATAGCAACTCTCTGTACTATCTTGAAATTTTCCTGTAAACCTAAAATTATTCTGAAGTAAAAAGTTGAATTTTAGAGCCCCCCAAAAAAGAAAAAGGAAAAGTAAAAAAAGGGCCCACCTCAGAGAGCCCTACATGGGGTCAAATCTGGGTATTGCCCAGATCTTTGTGACTGCTTCAAATTACTGGCAGACTTCTCAAGGAAAGAAAGAAGCCAGACAATACACACCCACACCCTTACATGTAGCCCATTAGAGAACTCGAGGAAAATCAATAATAAGAGTGCCAAAATTCTAGGCCATGCCACTCACTCATTCAACAAATATTTATTGAGTACCTACCATGTGCTCTAGATGCTGTGAATAAAGCTGTGTACAAATGGTAAAGTTTCTGCCCAAGTTGAGCTTATAATTTAGTGGGGGAAAACAGATAAAATATTAAAATGAGTACAATAAATACTAGGACAGATGATGGAGAAAAACAAAGTGGAAAAGGATTGGAAATGTTGGATTTTATGATTTTAAAATAGAGTGATCAGGGAAGCTCCTCCAGAAAATTTTAAGATCTGAAAGGAACTGAGCTAAAATAATACTGGAGAGAGATCCAGGAAGAGCCTGCAAGGACCTTAAGCAAGAGAATGCCTGTTAAGTCCAAGGAACAGCAAGGCACCTAATGTGCATGCAGTAGAGGGATCAAAGGAGAGAGCAGAAGGAGGACCAGACCATGGATGACCTTGTGGCCCACTTTAGGAGTTCAGCAGTCACTTGGTAAGGAACAAGAAGCCACTGGAGAGTTTTGAGCAGAGTGAGGTTATCTGATTTACAGTTCAACAGGATTACTCTAATTGCTGTGTTTACGAGGGAAACAAGGGCAGAAGTAAGAAGATAAGTTGGGAATCCATTGTCATTTGACACTGATAGGAAAGCTGGAGCATGAAGGAATGATTTATTTACCCAACATTATAGCAGAGTCTGTGGAGGAGAAATAATCACGCCTATAGTATAATTCCCTAAATTGATTTCACCACTGAAAAATCTGCACCATTTAAAAACTGGTAGGGAGAGCGAGCGAGGGAGATCTGTACAAAAGTCCATTGTTTAATGAGTAGGTTACTGTTTGCCCCTGAAATATCATATATTTGTTATCTATTTGTTATCTAACTATAACCTAGTTAACCTACCAGATCTTTGGAAATAGATACTCCTTTGTAATAGTGGAAGCTTACCCTCAAGTGTTTGCTGTCTAGCACTGTATAATGTTTTTCAAACATCAAACTATTGTAACTAAAAAGAGAAGAAAAAGCAAAACTCCTTCAATGATGTGGCAATCTGATCTCTTTTCCAACTGACTAAATTCTCAAATGTGAAAACAAAGACTGGAGGCAGCAAGTTCATCACCAGTAGACATAAATCTTGGGCAGCCTAAATAGATGAGCTATTCTGCAGGGCAGGAGGGATACAGAGTAAAAGGAATCCTAGTTTAGAGAAATCAGGTCTGAGAGATAGAATGACTTTTTCCAGATTGAAAGACTTCAGGAACAATCAAAATCCAGATGTACTAAGGAACTAGATGCATCAGTTGGAAAGAACTTTAGAGCAGAGGCCGGGCACTGTTGGAAAATTGTTCAGGCGGGAAGTGCCCAGGAAAGAGAAAGATTCAGTAATGAGGATTTCTCCGTGTAGGAGACAAGGGACTTTCACCAGTCAGTAGCATGGGGGGCTGCTTTGAGGGCAGTCCAGTCTGAACATGATGGTAGGGCTAAAAAATCTAGGAGAAAAAAAATGTCTTGTTTCTTCCTTGATGAGGAGAGCCTTCAGGGAAATCTCTCTTTTGTGGCTTGTGAGGTTATTCCACACCAGTAGAGGACTGTGAAGCGAAATAGAGCTGACAGTTAAAAGTCTGATATTTTTATCAAGTTGAATTGAGCAGTTCAACTCCCTGTTCATACCCAGAATTCCTTTATCTGGTTACAAAACCATTTTTAGACTACCAATGACTGACAAACGCAGGAACAATAGTTTGCTCTCTATGGAAAAAAAATACCAATGAGAAGGAATGCCTAAGCCTTAAGGATCCAAGGACATTTATGGCTAAATCATAAAATCTTTGACGGGGATGGGAGTAGAGGGGATGGTGGAAAGTTATCAACAATGAAAAAAGATAAGTTCATTGAGACAATACAAAAGTAAAAAAAGCAGATTCTTTAGAGTCTACAATTTGACACTGAGTTGGAAACCTAGACCTTAGATATATCACTACACTTCTCTGAATCTGTTTGCACAACTGTTGAATGCTGATAATAACTTAAAAGAGGGAAGTAATTATGATATATAATACATAGAGCCCATGGATAGTGCTCAATATATCTTCACCTCCTTCTTTCACCTTAGTACAAATGGATATAGCATGTTGATCATAATACAGTCAAAGATTTAAAATTATAAAATTACAAATGACTATGTAACTTGGTTAATCACCATCACTGATTTTATTAGCAATAACTTCACCTTGTGTCCCTTATTAATTCATCTTTAAATGAACCACACAATTTCCCACAGTTCATTCATTAATTCAATAAACATTTACTGAATTTGCTCTACAGGCCATATATAGCATGAGATGCTATGGAAGATGGAAAGAACGATATTGTTGTTTCTTTCTTCTGCAAGCCCACAGCCTATAGGCATATAAACAAAATAATCACCACATTGTGATAATCATTTTCATTCAAGAATATATAAGAGTCCAGAAGAAGGAACAAGTAAATCTACCCAGGGAAAAAATGCTAGACAACACTTATTAAGCACCCACTATGCACCAAACAATATCTTAAATACCTTACATATGCCAATTCATTAAACACCACACCAACACTATGAAATGGTTACTATGATTATTTCCATTTTGCATATCAGGGAGCTAGAACATGGAAAGGTTAAGTCACTTTCCAGTTAATAAAAGACAGTAAGAATTTGAATCCAAGGATGTGGGCTCCGGAATCCACACTGCAGTGTGCTGTGCATATTGAGGGAAGCTTTATAGAGAAGGTGACATCAGAAGCAGGACTTACAGACTAGGCAATTTGCAAGCCAAGAGAAGGGAAGCAGTATGGAAAGAATAGCATGAACCAGGGTATGGAAGTTCAGTGAAGATAATTTAACAGTGTGTATAGCCAAATTGGGAGAATAGACCAAAAACTACAGAAGCCAAGGCTGGTAAAGTTGGCTTTTAAACTAGCCTCCGTAATATTCCCTCCACGCTATTCTATCAGGTTTGGGTTCCTTCCTATGGCTCCGAAGCCAATCATCTCATCTCCATTCTTCATCGGTCTCCTTTAATTTAACAGCTAGCCTTGTTGACTCATCAGAACAAATATCCTATGAGGGATAATCATGGAACTAGCCACTTTTAATAAATAAGCTGCTTTAAAATACCAACTGTTTAGTATTATTTGGATGACCAGTCAACTTTAGGCATTTAAAAACGATTCCAGGTTTTGGGCCATGTGGTTAGAAGGCAACATTTTTGCCTTATCAGCATTCTTCATCGGTCTCCTTTAATTTAACAGCTAGCTTTGTTGACTCATCAGAACAAATATCCTATGAGGGATAATCATGGAACTAGCCACTTTTAATAAATAAGCTGCTTTAAAATACCAACTGCTTAGTATTATTTGGATGACCAGTCAACTTTAGGTATTTAAAAACGATTCCAGGTTTTGGGCCATGTGGTTAGAAGGCAACATTTTTGCCTTATCAGAAGAGGCCGCCCTATAATTTATTCATTATCTCAATGGAAAGCAAATGCCTAATTTTCCATGCAATTTATGAAGGATGAAAGTGACAAAAAATAAGGGAGATCCTTGGCTTAATGAAATTTGGAAACCCTAAATTCTAGGGGACTCCTAAAAACCCTAAATTCTAGGGGACTTCCTAAAAAGGAAATGCCAAGGAAGTGACCATTAGCTCTTTCCCAATGTGCTTACACTGGGCAATTTTTGCCTTTTGGTAAATCTCTACCAACAAAGGCTGTGGGAATACCGAGAAAAAAAAAAAAAAAAAAAAAAAACCATGATGAGAGGCAAAGTGTTTAGAAACCCAGGATGGCCCAACATCACTCCTTGCTCATGACATCAAGGTGGAAGAACATATTCTGGGAAATAACCATAAGAGTACAGGTGACTTACGAAAACAACTTGCTTTCAAAGGAAGATGGGAGATTGTGGGAGCGACTCTAGAGATAATCAATACTGAAAGAAAGGTTTATTTTTCAGAGTACATAAAATTTGAGTTTGTTATGTAGGTTAAGGAGGACACCTGTGGAAGAAAACCTGAAGAAACATAAGAGAATAAGGAGAAGAGATCAAGCAGCACAATAAAGACAGGGAGAGGAACTCAAATTTGAAGATTAAGGATGTTAAATGGGAATGCAATAAGGAGACAATATGGTAAAAAAGAGGAAAAGGGTGCACGGTGAATCAGAAGGTGAGTGGAAGGTTGAGTTGCTGGATGGCCTTATCGGCTCAGTAAAAATGAGGGTAAAGTTCACTGGTTTGAATCAGAAACCTGAGACTCATCTTTGTTTCTGTCCCTTGCTTCACTGCCTGCATCCACCCATCACCTGGTCCGGTTGATCTGACCTCCAAGTATATCCACAACAGAGCCATGTCTCTCCATCCCCAGTGCCACCACTGCAATCCAAACCACAATTGTCCCTAGACTGAGCACTTGCAAAAGCTTTTCAGCTCTTCTCCCCACTTCCTCTGTTAATCCCCAATCCATTCTTTACACATCTGCCAGGGAGAAATTCCAAAAGTGAAAATTCACTCCAGCTCCCCATAGTTCTTTGAAGACAATAAAAATCCCTTAATCCACCAAAACTGTCTTAGATTTGGCCTAGCTTTCCTCTCCAGCCCGATCATATGCCATTCTCTCCCCATATCTGTGGTCTAGTCTTGTTGACATTCTTTCCATTTTTCAAATACACTTAGGCTTTTTCCATGCCACTTACTCTCACTGAAATGCTCTCCCCTGGCTCTTTCATTTATTTCTGTCTGTGTAAAGGGCTCCTGCCCTTTCCTGAAGCCTCAGGCATTTCTCAAAGGGGCCCTCAATGACCAGCTTGTCTATGAAATTACTCTCACCACCTCCCTAAAGCAGAGATTTAATAGTTAAGAAAGTAGACTAAAAACACCGATTTGTAAATTTCAAACCCCAATTCCATCACTTTTGTGACCCCCAGGCAAGTGAACTTAATTGTTCTGCATCTCAGTTCCTCACTGTAAAGTGGGAATAACACAAAGTACTTACAAAGAATCTGGTTAGGAGGATTGAATGAATCAATAACTATAGGGCACTATTAATAGTTTCTGGTTCATATAAATGTTCAGAAAGTATTTATTATCATCACAGCACCCTGATCACTTCCCCTTGGTGTTTTTGTTTATTGTCTGGTTTACTCACTGTTTCATAAGCTCTAGCAGGGTAGAGGACTGGTCCATATCCCCAGCACCTATAAAAATTCCAACCTGCCAGGCACGCAGCTGATGAAACCCAGTACAGGATCCCACCCACCAGAGCGCCCCATTCACTATGTGCAGACAGACACGAGTAGCCAGTCAACTTCTGGGCAGGTAGGGCATACAGCCACTGGCACCCACAAAATGCAGCCTCCACTCCATACCTTGCAGGCTGTGCCTGTGCATAACCTCTCCAGCCAGGCATCCATCATTCATTTGTCCATCCATCCATCTGTGGTCCTGCCCACATCTCACCACTGCCAGCTGAGAGCCTGAAGCCCCTCATAGCCCTCCTGAGACATCTTTGCTCTGAGATCGAGGCAATCTTCTGCCACAAAGAGCACAGATACATCAGGAACCAAGGGCAGCCTCCACCAACACATGGCAGGAGTGCAGAGACCTCAGGAGCCAAAAACAGCACCTGCTGACAGAGGGCAGGAGCATGGGTCACCATCACCTGGGTGCCATGGCAGGCCACAAATACCACTGCTGCATAGGTGGTCCATCACATCCACCACCACCACAAGGGCAGCCTGCCACTACTGCCAATGTAAGAGCGGCCCACTGCCACAACAGCAGCCACCACCTGCCAACTACATTGACACAAGAAGGGTCAACAGCAGAGCCCAGAGAAAGAGGTAAGTAAATGCAGACCTGTGACCCCAGTGGCCCAAACCACAAGCGGAATTACACTGCCCCCTGCAGTAGTGCACCTGGGGTTAGAAGGTACTTGCACAGCCCACACAACTGCCTTTATCCAGGAAGAGACACATGCAGAACCCCTGGAACAACAGAAATGTAAATGAAAACGAGAAGAAAACTATATCTTACCATCTCAAAAACAAACAAACACTGAAGACAAACCATAAAAGGGGAAGAAATGAACAAAAGATATTTAAAACATCCAAAGAAAATCAATAAAATACCAGGAGTAAGACAATACCTTTCAATAACAGGACTAAATATACATGGATTAAATTCTCCACTCAAAAGACACCGACTGACTGATTGGAGTAAAAAACTAGACCCAACTATATGCTGTCTACAAGAGATTCACCTCACCTGTAAAGACACATGCAAACTAAAAGTGAAGTTATGGAAAAACATACACCTCACAAATGGAAACCAAAATAGAGCAGGAGTAGCTATTGTTATATGAGATAAAGTTATCTTTAAGCCAAAACCCATAAAAAAAGACAAACAAGGTCATTATATAATGATAAAGGGATCTACCAGCAAGAAGCCATAACAGCCGTAAATATATATGCACCCAGTACTAGAGCACCCAAATATGTAAAGCAAACACTACTAGATATAAAGAAAAAGACCCCAATATGACCTGAGCCCCTCTCTTAACATTAGACAGATCATCTAGGCAACAAATCAACAGAGAAACATGGGATTTAAACTACACATTAGACCAACTGGACTTGGAAGATATCTACAGAACATTTCATCCAACAATTTCAACATTAATTTCCAAAAATAAAATAAATGAGAAATCAAAAAATTTCTTGAATCTAATGAAAATAAAGACACATCATACCAAAACCTGTGGGATACTGCAAAAGCAGTACTAGGGGGTAAATTTACTGCAATAAGCACTTACATCAAAAGAATAGAAAGATTTCAAATAAACAACCTAACACTACATCTCAAAGAACTAAAAAAATCAAGAAAAATCCAATCCTAAAAGTAGGAGACAAAAAGAAATAATTAAGATCATGACAGAACTAAGTGAAATAGAGAACTAAAAAATGATATAAAAGATCAATGAAACAAAAACTTGGGGTTTATGAGAAGATAAACAAAATAGATAAACCTCTAGCTAGGCTAACTATAAAAAGAAGAGAGAAGATCCAAATAACAAAAATCAGAAATGAAAGAGGAGACATTACAAGCAATACCACAAGAATACCAAGAATCATTAGAGACTATTATAAACAACTTACACACCAACAAATTTGAAACCCTGGAGGAAATGGATAAATTTCTGGACACATGCAAACTACCAAGACTGAACCAAGAAGCCATAGAAAACCTGAACAGACCAATAACAAGCAATAAGATTGAAGCAGTAATCAGCAGTCTCCCAAAAAAGAAAAGCCCAGGACCAGATGGTTTTAATGCTGAATTCTATCAAACCTTTAAAGAGAAATTACCACCAATTCTCTTCAAGTTACCACAAAACATTGAAACAGAGGCCATTCTACCAAACTCATTCAATGAGACCAGCATTACCCTGATACCAAAATCTGAAAAAGGTACAACAAAAAAGGAAAACTACAGGCCAATATCTTTGATGAACATGGATGCAAAAATCCCCAACAAAATATCAGCAAACAGAATAAGCAATACATCAAAAAAATTATGCACCATAATCAAGTGGGATTCATCCCAGGGATGCAAGGATGGTTCAACATACACAAGTCAATAAATGTGATACATGAAATCAACAAACTCAAAGATAAATACCATATGGTTATATCAATAGATGCAGAAAAGCCATTTGACAAAATTCAACATCCCTTCACAATATTCTCAGCAAATTAAGTATAGAAGGAAAGTATCTCAACACAATAAAAGCAATGTACAACAAGCCCACCACCAATATCATCCCGAATGGGAAAAGCTGAAGGCAAGAGTAAGAAATAAAGGGCATTCAAACCGGAAAAGATGAAGTCAAACTGTCCCTGTTTGCAGATTTTATGTATAGAAAAACCTAAAGACTGCATTAAAAAACTCCTAGAGCTGATAAACAAATTCAGTAAAGTTGCAGAATACAAAATCAACATGCAAAAATCAGTAGCATTTATATACTCCAACAATGAACTAGCAGAAAAAAGAAACCAAGAAAGCAAGCCCATTTACAATAGTCATCAAAAATAAAATATCCAAGAATAAATTTAACCAAGGAGGTGAAAGATCTGCACAACAAAAACTACTAATCACTGCTAAAAGAAATTAAAGAGGGCATAAAAAGATGGGAAGACATTCCACACTCTTGGATTAGAAGAATTAACATTGTAAAAATGTCTACACCACCCAAAGGAATCTATAAATTCAATGGAATTCTCATCAAAATACCAATGACATTCTTCACAGAAATAGAAAAGCAATCCTAACATTCATATGTAGCAACAAAAGACCCCGAATAGCCAAATCAATTCCAAGCAAAATAATAATAAAACCAGAGGCATTACACTATCTGACTTCAAAATGTGCTACAAAGCTATAGTGACCAAAACAGCATGGTACTGGCATAAAAACAGACACTTGGACAAATGGAACAGAATAGAGAACCGGAAATGAACCCAGACACTTACAACTAACTGATCTTTGACAAAGGCACCAAGAACATACGTTGGGGAAAAGACTGCCTCTTCAATCAATAGTGCTGGGAAAACTGGACATCCGTATGTAGAAAAATGAAACTAGACCCATACCTCTCACCAAACACCAAAATCAACTCAAAATGGATTGAAGACTTAAATATAAGACCTGAAATTATAAAACTCATAGAAGAAAACATAGGAGAAACACTTCAGGAATAGGACTGGGCAAAAACTTTATGAATAAGACCCCAAAAGTACACACAACAAAAGAAAGAATAAACAAATGGGATTATATCAAACTAAAAGCTTCTGCATAGCAAAAGAAACAATTAGCAGGGCAAAAAGACAACCTAAAGAATGGGAGAAAATATTTGCAAACTATGCATTCAACAAGAGATTAATATCTATAGCATACAAGGAACTCAAACAGTTTAACAGTAAAAAAAAAAAAAAAACCAAGTAACCCAATTAAAAAATGTGCAAAGAAGCTAAATAGGCATTTCTCAAAAGAAGATATACTAATGGCCAACAGACACATGAAAAAATGCTCATCACCACTAAGCATCAGGGAAATGGAAATCAAAGCCACACCAATGGATATCATCTCACCCCAATTAGACTGGCTGCTATCAAAAAGACAGAGGATAACAAATGCTGGCAAGGCTGTGGAGAAAGGGGAACCCTCCTACACTATTGGTAGGACTGTAAATTAGTACAACCATTATATAAAGCAGTATGGAGTTTCCTCAAACACCTATAGACAGAACTGCTGTAGGATCCAGCAATCTCACTGCTGGGTATACACACAAAAGAAAGGAAATCATCATGTCTAAGGGATACCTGCACTCCCATGTTTATTGCAGCTCTATTTACAATAGCCAAGAGTTGGAATCAACCTAAATGTCCATCAACAGATGACTAGATAAGGAAAATGGGGTATATACACTCGATGGAATACTACTCTGCCATGAGAAAGAATGAAATTCTGCCATTTGCAGCAACCTGGATGAACTTAGAGAAAATTATATTAAGTGAAATAAGCCAGGCATTGAGGGAAAAATACCACATGTTCTCTCTCATAAGTGGGAAGTAACAAAATAAACAAATGAATAAAAAGAGAAAGATACAACAATCACAATAATTCATTGAATTTTCAAAGAGAAAGAATAGAACTGAGGCCACCAGAGGTGGGAAAAGGGGAGAGGGAGTGGGGGTTAGCAAGAAATTAGTAAAGGACCACAAAGAATGATTATATGTATAATGTTGAATATACTAATTATCCTGAATTGTGTATCACACATTGCACACAGGTATTGAGATTCAATGCCATACTCCACAGATATTTACAATCAATTAGATTTCAATAAAAAAAGAATGCCAGCTGTTTAGTCAATATTTGATGAGTGAATAAATGAGTAGTTAACGGCATACCCAATTATTCATTGTGTATGTTCAGAGAGAGCCCAGGCTGTTGTTGAGAAGAAGGCTGAACTTATTAATACTGATCCTGCTAGGTAAGAATACTGAGAGGCCAAGAAGTGTCACAGAGACAGAGAACAGAGTGGTTCCCAAGCCTGAGGCCATCATAAGGGTCAGTAGGAAGCTCACTGAAGGTGAAAATATATCAGGAGAATGGATAGGAAGTCGTGGTAGGAAAGGAAGCATCTCACTTTTGGGTGAAGGTGAGATCAAAATGTGGTTATTTCTATCTTAATGACCATGCTTAAAGGACAGGTGGAAGTGATCAGAGTTGAGAGGGCCAAGAAAGAGAGAACTAATGGAAGAGTTATTGGTGTGAAATTGAATTCTTTGAGCATCGGATGGAGGGGAGGTCAGGAAGTAAAATGCCAAGCCAGTTGCTAAGGTCACCAAGAAGAGTGTAAGTGGGTCCCAAAGGTTAGTCAGTGACAGCAATAAGAATGGGAAAGAAATGGCCCAAGTGGCAACGTGAGTTTCTCAAAAAAATTGGTGAATACTGGCAGAAAAAATTATCCAGAGCAGCAGTGAAGGGTGAAAAAATTGTCAGCACTCCTTCTTGGTCCCACAAATTAAAAGAAATGGGAGCATCATGAAGTAGACATGAAGGATGGGACAGTACAGAGAAATATACTAGTGACGAGGGAGGCAGAATATGGAGTATTTTAGGTCTTAGGCAGATCTGACCAACGTCAAAGCTAAAGAGATATTGTAATGTGATGGTCATGACTCCCTGAGCCTTCTGCTCTAAAAGAGTTGGAGATCCACAGGGTTTTTGATGTAATCCAGATACCATTGCTGGTAGGAGGTGACGCAACGACCTCACTTGACATCTCTCTCTCAGTGTCAGTCTCTCTCTCCATTTCCCTCTGGCCCAGAACTAGGACAAAAATATCCTGCCACAAATTGATTGAA
>NW_007736895.1:37992-39829 GCF_000696425.1 Galeopterus variegatus
CTTGGTCCCACAAATTAAAAGAAATGGGAGCATCATGAAGTAGACATGAAGGATGGGACAGTACAGAGAAATATACTAGTGACGAGGGAGGCAGAATATGGAGTATTTTAGGTCTTAGGCAGATCTGACCAACGTCAAAGCTAAAGAGATATTGTAATGTGATGGTCATGACTCCCTGAGCCTTCTGCTCTAAAAGAGTTGGAGATCCACAGGGTTTTTGATGTAATCCAGATACCATTGCTGGTAGGAGGTGACGCAACGACCTCACTTGACATCTCTCTCTCAGTGTCAGTCTCTCTCTCCATTTCCCTCTGGCCCAGAACTAGGACAAAAATATCCTGCCACAAATTGATTGAAGCATCTTTCCTGTAGGCTTCCCCAGGAGATATAAAGAATAAAAGGGCAGAAATCAAGTCTGTATTTAGAAAGGAGAAAGCAACAGAGGCTATTGACCACACTGTAACCCCCTAGGGAAAATATCAAGGTGGAATTTACCTAAGCAGATGAAGTAATTTGCCGTTTTTCTCATCCTTCCTCTCGTGCACTCCCTGCACAGGCTCTTCAGAGCACAACCAAGACTGCAGCCTGCAGCAGCCGCATCGTGGGGGCTACTTGGGAGGAATACTAGCACTCAGCCCTCTCTCATTTTGAGCAGTAGGTCAGGTGAATTACTTCAAATACATGCAAGGCCCTTCAGTTTCCATGGTAACTGCTCTAAGAACCGTAACAATGTCAATCATAGAAATGCTGAAATCATAACTTGAACCCATCTTGCTGACAAAGATATCTTGAGAAGTAGCCACTGCTCAGTGTCAGACTTTTGCCTCTCATTTTGAGGAGAATGTTTTGTTTACATCCAATCAGTTATGGGAATGAGGGGACATGGTGCTTAGTCATTTTCCTTCTGCTTCGCTGGGTCTACCTCTGTCTGTATTTTGCTGATATGCTTGTAACTCGTTTTCCCTGCTTGAAATTACAGATGGAACAATTCGTTTTTCGCCACTCTTTCCTGCATAGGTGTAAGCCCTTGAAGACAAAATATTGATTTTTTTCCCCATATACTTAGAAAAAAAGAACGGCTTGTTCATTTTCATTACACTGTGCCAGTTGTTTTAATTTCTTTGTGCCTGTCTTGACAAAGCAACCTTGCAATATCTGGAGATGAAGTTCTAATCCTGGGGACCTGGAAATAAGATCCAAAGTCTTTGTCTGTGATGAGAAATGGGGCAAATATCTTAGTTGACAGATTCTTACATAAATAGAGAAGTTGAGGAGTAATTCTTATTTCTTCCTTTCCTGTTCATGCAAAATCTACACTTTGGATTCCAAAGTGATATCCCACAAAAATAAAATAGTAACATGGCATATTCATAACATCTTGAGCCTACATGATTATTCTCACACAAAAAAAAAGGTATTCTGGCACATCATCATTCAAAATCTGTTGGTTATTTTATTTGCTTAGTTTTATTCTTTTAACATAAATTCTAAGGCACTTTCATCTTGCACAATATTTTTATCTTTCCTTTATACTCTAAAGAATCTCAAAGCAAGAACATTTCTGTGAGTTTATTAGAGCCTTCAGGTTGGATACCAGCTTGTTACAAAACCAATATTTTTTACATTTTTCTTCTTAATAACATTCTTTGACCCAGAGAGAACTAAAAAATAAGCTATTTGATGTCTAAAATTGCAGAGATGAACTGACATTGTGTTCTGAAGGTGTCTTTTCACAAGAAAAATGGAATTTTTAAAAAATGTAATCAAGTTATACAGAGCCTCTCGCCCTTGGGTCATCAGTTCAGATTTGTCTGAGGTTGGAAAGTTACACAAAGTT
>NW_007736895.1:39947-45142 GCF_000696425.1 Galeopterus variegatus
TAAAAATGTAATCAAGTTATACAGAGCCTCTCGCCCTTGGGTCATCAGTTCAGATTTGTCTGAGGTTGGAAAGTTACACAAAGTTGGGGTGGTTGCTGGGCTTTTGGTGCCCTCTGAGAAATGAGTTGGAAGTCCGAGGGAGGTCATTGCCTTGCAGTCAACACCCCATAATTGATACCCATGAATTCTTCAGGGAATAACAATTCCAAGAGAAGTCAATAGATTTGGCCCAAGAGAGCTCTCTATGTACTTTCATGTTCGCAAATGTATGTTCTCAAATGTTAGCTCTGTGAGGATTGGAAGTCACTTTGGTTTCTACCAACTCTGGAAAGCCTTTGCACAGTGTCCTACTTAATTGTGCAGCTGAGGTGGTGACAATCCTAAAGTGAACAAGGAGAAAAAAGGGGAGGAGGACACAGAGGAAGAGGACAATGAAAAGAAACTAAGCAAAGAAAGAAAACAAAAGAAAAAGAAAGGGAGGGAGGAAAAAAGATGAGAAAAGGCAGAGAAAGTAAAGGAAAAAAGGAGAAACAAAAAAAGAGAGAAGACAAAGGAGAAGGGGAATGGGGAGAAAAATGAAGGGGTAGGAGATGTGAAATTCTGTCATGGCAGTGAGTAGAAACCTCTCCATCCCAGTAGGACTTATGTTTGTTTTATATTCATCCTTCTCACAACAAGGATCTTTCCTGTATATGAATTTTGCTTTTTACAAAAGCTGAATTTGACCAAAAATTCTGACTTAATAATCATCCTCTAAAGAAAGAGAGTCACAGGGAGATACTTATTTTGCATTCCAGCCCTCCAGGGAAAGCATCTGTTCATCTCAGAGAGTAGCCCAAGGTGTGCGAAGATGTAAGAATCCAGAAAGGACCCATCCAACAATGTGCTAGAGTCCCAGGAAAAGAAAAGCCCATCACCGTGGGGATAGAGAGAAGGCTGGATGAGTAATCCCTGTTATCAAAGTGGACGTCTACGGACCACACTCCCATCAAGGGAGCAGCGATTAAGAGAGTGGGTATTGATTTGTGTAAAATCCTTACCCTTTGATAAATTAATGTGAGTGACTTATTTTCAGTAAAAACAGCTCCATTATTATCTACTTCAAGAACATAAAGAAAACAAACAGATAGACTTTAATATACAGACATAAACTAATTACAGAGAAGTGAGAATCAGATAAAATTTCTATCAGGAAATAATAAACAATGTTATGAAGGTGGCAGGACCATGGTGCAATGTGTGACAGAGCATGGGATCTGACCCTCATAACAAACATCACTCTTTCTAGAGAAAACCATTTTTCCTTTGTCCTCATCGTGGTGGGGGATTTTCACTCCCTTTCCTATGGGACAGACCTAGAAGGTTGATCTGGAGTTAACTCTTCCAGTTTCTCTTTTAACCACTTGACTCATGTTGCAGAACTAATTTGATTGGTGAAAGCCTGTTGCTCAATGGGCCATAGGTCTACCAGAGGGTGGGGTCAACGCACTAAAAAGGCCACCATTGTCTGACATGTCCCCTCTCTTCTGCTTCTTCTTGGACTTGCCTGGGTTTAAATGGACCGCACTCTCTGTGCTCTTCCAGTCTCCAGAGAAGATAAAGGTTCCTAGGTACACACTTGACAGAGCGTGGAGGAAGCTAGTCACTTCCCTGCTTCTCCCTTCACTTACAATAATATAGGCAAATTAAGTTGCTTCTACTCTACATATGCAACTGCCTTTCATTCTTGCTGGAAAATAGGAGAACCTAGCCCATTCTTCAATATACTTGTTGTTACAGAATCTTGCATTTGAGAAATATGGGGGTTGTTTATTTGACATTCCCCTGACACCACTACTAAAACCAATACTTGGATTACATTTTTGTTTCTCATTTCTTTTCCTAGAGGAGAGAAATAGCAAATAACTGGCATCTCCAGCTTTCAACAATAAAATAATAAAAGTTGCCACTTATTGAGTAATTACTATATGTTACTTTACACCTAGGTGCTTTACACACGTTTCTAAATCTCACAACTTTGGGTGTTATTTTTTTTTTNTTGCAGTGAAACTCACCAGTTGACACGTCTTGTCTCTGCTCATGGAGTATTCATTTCTCTAGGTTTTTAGTGCCTCACTTTTTGAGAAAACAGTCCCATGTCACCAGATACTTGAGGGAAAGCTTCTGATGTGAAAGAGACAAAAACAACTAACAGTAATAAAATCTCAGAGGAAAGAAAAACAATGCAGTGGACAGAAAAATATCTGTCCAAAAAACTAACCTCTTCACATTTGTAAGAAAGAATGTTGTAAGGATAAAGCAAACGTAGGCATCTATTTAAAAAATAATCAATCTGAATAAAATGAGAACTTTTGGTATTAAAATAAGTAAGCAGTAAAATCAATGATGGCTTGGAAGATAAAGTTGAGAAAATATCTCAAAAAGTATGAAACAAGTCAAAAAAAGAAACAAATAGAACTTGGTGGGGGGCGGTGGGTGAGGAGGATAAGAAAATTAGATCCACAGTTTGGGAGATCCCATATCCAAATAATAGAATTTCCAGAAAAAATAAAAGAGAAATCAGAGGAGAGAAAATTTAGGGTCATTTTCCTTTTTCTTGAAGAATAGCACATATTCTCAGCCCGTCCTTTCCTATACAATCTAAGAAGCCTGACAGCCTGCCTTCATTACATCCTTCTTCATCCACCTTGGTTCAGACCGATAGCGTTTACGCTAGTATAATTCCATCTCTATTCTTGGCTTCTGTTGGGGTGACTGATTAAATTTGTAGTTGACACTCGTACTAATCTCCTCCTCAAGTGATTGTTCAGTCATATCCTTAGTGCTTCCATCAGAAAAACCTTTTTCACTTTTTGTAATACATATAGGCTGAGAATTTTCTAAATCTTTATGTTTTGGTTCCTTTTTGTTTGACAACTCCTTCNGGGCCGGCCCCGTTTTGGGTGTTATTAAACCCTTTTCATCTATTAGACTAAGAGAAGTTGAATGACATGCCCAAGGTCACATGGCTGTGAAGAATCTGAGACAGCATTTAAAATGCAAGTGTATGGCTCTGAAATTCTAAGTTTCAATAAGTAATAAATGTCTCTTAAACATCCCTATTTCTCTCAAAAACTTACTATGAGACTTCTGATCAAACTGAAGATTCAATGGAAATGTTTTACCACCACCCACAAAAAACAACATCCCGATAATATAAAAGTACAAAAAAGACATACCACCCAAGAATAAGAGAATGGTAAAAAAAAAAGGTGACAGCAACAAAATTTTGGAAAGAAGAAGGTAGTTGGAAAGGTAGTAACTGACTTATCAGACCCATGAAAGTTGAATCCTCAATTGATTATGGGTATGTATATCAGAGACAAGCCTGGACATCTGAAAGAACTCAAGTCCTGTACTTTTGAAAGTTGGGGTACAACGGGACTGAAACCAGAGGTTTATTTGGAAGTCTGGATTACAAGTGGCAGCTGGGTTACTTCTTCTCCTATCCCAGAAGACTAGATGTGTACTCTGAGAAGGGGTTGAAGCAGAGACTGTGCTCCTAGGGTTATTGAGCAGAGCCAGAGTTGGATTTTATACTGAAAACTGGAGGATTATGTGGGGTCTACTTACTGAATGCTAAGAACATTGGTTCTCTTACCTAACAAGAATGCTGGAAGCCAAAAATATCTCCCACAGGAGGGAGATTGCAAGACTCATCTCTGGGGAAAGTGATCAACCCAGTAGAAAAGATCTAAAGATACTCATAGTTGCTTTGGTCTTTGCACAGTCCTGTCACATCATCTTGCAGTGAAACTCACCAGTTGACACGTCTTGTCTCTGCTCATGGAGTATTCATTTCTCTAAGTTTTTAGTGCCTCACTTTTTGAGCAAACAGTCCCATGTCAGCAGATACTTGAGGGAAAGCTTCTGATGTGAAAGAGACAAAAACAACTAACAGTAATAAAATCTCAGAGGAAAGAAAAACAATGCAGTGGACAGAAAAATATCTGTCCAAAAAACTAACCTCTTCACATTTGTAAGAAAGAATGTTGTAAGGATAAAGCAAACGTAGGCATCTATTTAAAAAATAATCAATCTGAATAAAATGAGAACTTTTGGTATTAAAATAAGTAAGCAGTAAAATCAATGATGGCTTGGAAGATAAAGTTGAGAAAATATCTCAAAAAGTATAAAACAAGTCAAAAAAAGAAACAAATAGAACTTGGTGGGGGGCGGTGGGTGAGGAGGATAAGAAAATTAGATCCACAATCTGGGCGATCCCATATCCAAGTAATAGAATTTCCCGAAAAAATAAAAGAGAAATCAGAGGAGAGAAAATTTAGGGTCATTTTCCTTTTTCTTGAAGAATAGCACATATTCTCAGCCTGTCCTTTCCTATACAATCTAAGAAGCCTGATAGCCTGCCTTCATTACATCCTTCTTCATCCACCTTGGTTCAGACCGATAGCGTTTATGCTCCATATAGTATAATTCCATCTCTATTCTTGGCTTCTGTTGGGGTGACTGATTAAATTTGTAGTTGACACTCATACTAATCCTCCTCCTCAAGTGATTGTTCAGTCATATCTTTAGTGCTTCCGTCAGAAAAACCTTTTTCACTTTTTGTAATACGTATAGGCTGAGAATTTTCTAAATCTTTATGTTTTGGTTCCTTTTTGTTTGACAACTCCTTCTTTAGTTCCTCTCTCTCTTCTCTCATTTTATGATAAGCAATGAGGAGAATCCAAGCCTTACCTTCAACATTCTGCTTAGAAATTTCCTCAGCTAAATATCCAATTTCATTGCTCATGAGTTCTTGGTCATTTTATAATGAGGATCACCTTTTCTCCAGTTTCTAATAACCTGTACTTGTTTTCATCTGAGACCTTACAGAGTGATCTTCAGTATCCACATTTCTACCAACATGATTATTTTGTTTCTGATGAAATATTTTCTAAGAACATGGAGGCTTTTTCTCCTGTTTTTCTCTTTTCTTTCTGAGTCCTCACCAAAATTGCCTTCGATGTTCACATTTCTACCAACATGATTATTTTGTTTCTGATGAAATATTTTCTAAGAACATGGAGGCTTTTTCTCCTGTTTTTCTCTTTTCTTTCTGAGTCCTCACCAAAATTGCCTTCGATGTTCACATTTCTACCAACAGTTCCTTTATGGCACTCTAGAATTTTTCTAGGATGCACCTCAAAACTCTC
>NW_007736895.1:45469-47610 GCF_000696425.1 Galeopterus variegatus
TGTTCACATTTCTACCAACAGTTCCTTTATGGCACTCTAGAATTTTTCTAGCATGCACCTCAAAACTCTTCTAGACTCCACCTAACATACAGATTCAAAGCCACTTTCATGTTTTTAGGTACTTTTAGGTAGCACTTCACATGTTGGCACCAAAATCTTTCTTAGTTTCTTTGGGTCACCATCACAAAATACCGTATACTGGGTGACTTAAACAAGAGATATTTATTTTCTCAAAGTTCTAGACGTTAGAAGTCCAAGATCCAGGTCTAGCAGGGACAGTTTCTGCTGAGGGCACTCTTCTTGGCTTGCAGATGGCCACCTTCCCTCTTTGTCCTCACATGGCAGAGAAAGAAATCTTTCTTTTTCTCTTCTTATAAGGCCACCAGTCCTATGGATTAGGGCCCCATCCTTATGACCTTATTTAATCTTAATTACCTCTTGAAGACCCTATCTCCAAACACAGTCACATTGGAAATTAGGGCTTTTACATATGAATGGGGGGGGACACAATCAGTCTATAACAGATGACAAGAAGGATGTCACCAAAAATATAAAACTGATAGACTAAGGAGTTTGAATATAGAGGGAAGAGGTATATATGTCTGACAAAAGGTTTGGGGATGAATTAGTGACAGTGCATAGAAAACTAATTAAACAAAACAATTTTGGATCATTATTAACTCAAGGGAAATGAAAAAACTGTTTCTCCCCCTACCAACTTTCTGTAAAGAAAATGTAATCATAATACATTATATGACTCACATGTAAATAAGGTTTATTTAGTTATAATTATGTAAACACAATTTGTTTTTAGACCTTGGGTACAGATGGTTGAGTTAATCATACTTGTCAATCCCTGACTCACCAGCACTGGTCTTAGCCTCTCTCTTATTTATTTATGTATTTTCCCTTATTTCCATTTCCCCCACATGCAAACACCCTGGTACTTTTAACATGTATTATATCATTTATATAAGTTCTTTTTAAAGTGTGTATTATATCATTTGCATATGGTTTTAATTTACACATGTGGTATTTTGCTAAATACCTTATTATTTTTCTTACTTTTTCCACTCAGCACTACTTTTTAGATTTATCCATACTGTGTGTGTCCTAATCCATTTTGTACTGTTATAAAAGTATACTACAGACTGGGTAATTTATAATGAACACAAATTTATTCCTCAAAGTTGTGGAATCTGGGAAGCCCAAGATGGATGAGCCAGTGTCTGGTGAGGGCCTTCTTGCTGCATCATCCCATGGCAGAAGGCAGAGGAGCAAAGAGAAGGTCAGAAAGAGAGCAAGAGGGAGTCAAACTCATCCTTTCATGAGGAACCCATTTCTGTGATAACAAACCCACTCCCACAATGATGCCATAAATTCATTCATGAGGGTGGTGTCCCCATGACCCAAACACCTGCCATGAGGCCCCACCTCCCCAACACCACTGCTTGGGAATCAAGTTTCCAACACATGAACTTTGGGGGACATATTCAAACCACAGCACTCTGTATATATCTAATTCATTGCTTCTAATTTACAAATATTCCTTAATAGGGATCCACCATATGTACTAATTTGGTCCCTAATTGATTAACAGCTAAATTGTCTTCAACTTCCAGCTACCAAAAACAAAGTAAGAAATTTCTGTAAGACGTACATTTTGGAGACAGATGGAGTTGACTAAGTGGAAGCAGAATGCTCTCCAGAATTGCTGTCCTGGTCTACACTTCCACCAGTGGTACTTTGCAATTCCTGTATTGCCATATATGTGTCAATCCTAGCACCATCCAGCTTTTTAATATGGCTAATCTGAGAGCAGTAAAGTAATATTTTGATATTTTCATTTTTAACCACCAATGGGTTTAAGCATCTCTTCATCTGCTTACTCACCATATACTGTTTTTCTTCTTTGAATTACCTGTTTTTGCCTTTGCCCTTCTTTCTACTGGTTTCCCATCTTTCACTTTTTGACTTGTGGAAATTCTTTTTAAAGTCTAGAACTTTGTCACTTTTGACTTAGAAAACTAAGCAACCAAGAACACAAGCCCATTGATAACTCAATCAAAAACTAAATGTGGATGGCGACGGGTCTGAGCGGCCGCGCCAGGAGACAGCGCGATCCTGTGAGCCGTGTGCTG
>NW_007736895.1:50371-51103 GCF_000696425.1 Galeopterus variegatus
ATAATCATATACAGTGTATATTGACAAAATAAAAATAAATAAATAAATAAAAATAAATAAATAAATAAATAAAAAAAACTAAATGTGCACAGCAAAGAAAATTTATTCAAACCCACTACAAAACTCAGATATAAGTAATATTTCTACACTCATACTAATGTAAACACTGAATCTTGATCTAATGAAAGAATTATTACCAGAAAGATGGAAGAAGTAAAAGTGAACAGAAAGAAGATGTAAAGAGGATAAGAATTAAATCTTCCTATTTTATTGTAGAGAGACAATACATAGCTTTTATTGGTTAAATTGTGTCCCCAGAAAAAGATATGGTGGAGTCCTAACCCCCAATACCTCAGAATGTGACCTTATTCAGACATAAAGTCTTTACAGAGGTAATCAAGTAAAAATGAGGCCATTAGGGTAGGCTGCAATTCACTATGACTTGTGCCCTTATGAAAAGTGGGAATTTGGACACAGAAACAGACATATACAGAGGGAAGACTATGTGGAAAGTCAGAGAGAGAGAATGCCACATGAAGATGAAGGCAGAAATTGGGTTGATGCATCTATAAGCCAAGGAACACCCAAAATTTCCAGCAAGCCATCAGAATCTAGCTTAGAGGCATGAAACATGTTCTTCCTCACGACGCTCAGAAGGAACCCACCCTGCTCACACCTTCATCTGGGACTTCTAGGCTCCAGAACTGTGAGACAATGAATTCCTGCTGTGTA
>NW_007736895.1:52591-53595 GCF_000696425.1 Galeopterus variegatus
AGACATTTTTATTCTAGTAAGAAAATGTTGATTTTTAGGCTTCAAAGTACATTGTTGTGTGTCTTCGTGGTCTTGTATATTATTGAACAAGTCTTGGACTTGGGCCTAAATTCCAGTTGTTATTAACAAGCAAAAGCATTTACATTTCAAGTGTTTGGATGGTAAGCAGCAGAGTATTATGGAAAGAGTACGAGGTTTAGAGGGAGATAGAAATAGGTCTGAGTCCAAATGCCCCTGCTTATTAAGTTGCATGGCCTGATGAAAGTCAATTTAAATTTCAGTACCTCAATTTCATCTGTACAATTGGATAATAAGACAGTACTTCATGGGAAATCTGTGAGTTTTAATGAGAAACACTTAGCACAATGCCTGGTTCATGGTAAGCACTTGATAAATGGTAGCCACATGGTTATGATATCCATATTAAGAAGCCTTTTTCATTCTTTGCCAACTGTATCTTCAGCCATTAGTTCTCTCTTCTATTCCCATATCCTTTACTCTTGATTCAAACCATTAGTCAATTTTACTCACCGGTTACATGCTTATGTCAAAGAACAAAATCTCTGGTTTTAAGTCCTAGATCTGCAACTTACCAGACTACTAGCACTGAGCAATTTATTTAAATTTTCTGAGCCTCAGGTCCTCACCTGTAAAGTAGATTAAATAATATCTGTTGTGGTGATTAAATGAAATAAAGAACATGGAAGTGCCAGTACAGTGGCAGGCAGAGTACAGATGCTCAATTTTTGGTGGTGCAGGGCAAAGCTAATAGGTAAGCCCATTTCCCAATCCTGCATGTAAAATTAAGTAATGTTAAATAAACACAATACTTCATAGTCTTTTGCTATCTCATAGAAACATTTTGTGAATATTTAAGAGCTAGCTCCACTCTTCAAAAGGGTATTTGAGAGACATGAATGTCATAGGTGTAAGGGATATACACGAATTTCCAACCCTTTTGTTTCATAATATGCCAAATAATTGGATTTACATAGTGCTCTAAG
>NW_007736895.1:58676-59158 GCF_000696425.1 Galeopterus variegatus
CATCTTAGGGAAGATAATTTCTACAGTTTCACCACTTTCACAGCATCAAAGAGACATTTTTATTCTAGTAAGAAAATGTTGATTTTTAGGCTTCAAAGTACATTGTTGTGTGGCTTCGTGGTCTTGTATATTATTGGACAAGTCTTGGACTTGGGCCTAAATTCCAGTTGTTATTAACAAGCAAAAGCATTTACATTTCAAGTGTTTGGATGGTAAGCGGCAGAGTATTATGGAAAGAGTACGAGGTTTAGAGGGAGATAGAAATAGGTCTGAGTCCTATAAGCAAATGCCCCTGCTTATTAAGTTGCATGGCCTGATGCAAGTCAATTTAAATCTCAGTGCCTCAATTTCATCTGTACAATTGGATAATAAGACAGTACTTCATGGGAAATCTGTGAGTTTTAATGAGAAACACTTAGCGCAATGCCTGGTTCATGGTAAGCACTTGATAAATGGTAGCCACATGGTTATGATATCCATAT
>NW_007736896.1:0-18099 GCF_000696425.1 Galeopterus variegatus
GAGAAAAAGAAATTCCACATGTTCTCACTCATTGGTGGGAGCTAAAAAAACAAACAAATTAGTTCACCCACATACACACACAAAAAAAACCTGGGGGGGTGGGGAAGAAGATATAACAACTATACTTTTATGAAGTTGTTACAACAAGCAAATGGAAAGGACATTCTTGGGGGGGGAGGGGAGAGAGGGAGGAGGGAGGGAGGGGTCGGCGATGGGCCATAATAATCATATACATTGTATATGGACAAAATAAAAATTTAACGAAAAAAAAAATAAAAATAAAAAAATAAAAAAATAAAAAAATGATATCCTATCATTTGCAGCCATAATAATCATATACATTGTATATGGACAAAATAAAAATTTAACGAAAAAAAAATAAAAATAAAAAAATAAAAAAATAAAAAAATGATATCCTATCATTTGCGGCAACATGGATGGAACTGGAAACCATCATGTTACGTGAAGTAAGTCAGGCATAGAAAGACAAATACCGCATGATCTCATTCATATGTGTATCTAAAAAAAAAAAAGTAGTTCTCATAGAAGTAGAGAATAGCCTAATGGTTATCTGAAGCTGGGAGGGAAAAGGGGTATGGGGGGAGGAGAAGTGGTGGGCTAACCCCACAAAACTTTGCTACTACCCTAGGTGAATCACTGTGCAGTATTCGCATGTATTGAAACAACACACTGTACCCCACAAAAATAAATATAAATAAAATTGAGTATAAATAAATAAACAATGAAAAAATTAGAAAACTAGAAAAGTACAAAATAGATTTTAATATAATAAAAGGTATTGTGTCCATATTCCCATAGCCCAAAAGTAACCGCTCTCCTTTTTTTTTCAGTACCCGTGACCTTGGTGTTATAAGGCTGTGCTCTAACCAACTGAGCTAACCAGCCTATCACTCTTAAAATGTTGGTATAGTCCCTTTCTTTTTTTCTTCCTAAATAAAGATGAATATAGTTATTAACACTCAGAAATATAATTGTTTATTCAAGTTTTATCTTGTTTCTATTTTTCTACTTTATACCTTACATACAAGTTCCCCAGGTCACAAAAATCACTTGAAAACATTTTTTAAGAACTGTATAACATACTATCACAAGGATTTTGTGTAATTTATTCAAGCAATCCTTGATTAGGAGACATAATTTGTTTCTAATTTTTCAGTATTGTACATAATGCTGCAAAGAACATAACACCTGCTCAAATCTTCGTGTGTCTTTAAGAAATTGCGAGTGATAGGTACACTTTTTTGTGAGCATCCCCCCACCTTGATTTCTAAGGTTTTTGCTGCTTAACTTATTGTGCTGACAAGGATAAGGGATAGAGAGAAGAAATAGAAGAGAAATGAGCTAAACAAATTTACTATTTAATAAAAGACAAACGGCTACTCAGGAGAGAAAACATGGAAAAGTTGGCAGGAGTTGGCTGAAGAATGGAGATGTTGGTTTTTAGAGAGAGAAATTTGGCTGAGTTGCCAAGGTGAGGCAGAAGCCCTTGGAAGAGGGATGCCCGAAGAGGGTTCACAGCTAGTTTTGCTGTGCACCACATGGCGCAGTCCCCATTGCCATCTCTCCAGGACAGACGCTTCACAAAAAGCGAACTGTTCTAATTCAGTGTTTTTGGAGTTAGACTTATTTTTCTTTCCGAAGCCTGAATTTGACAGGAGATGAGAAAATGAGGAGAAAAACGCCACCCTCTCCCTTTTCTGGTTAGATAGTCTTAGCAAACATGGCGAGAAGTAGAATTAATGTCAGAAAGTATGCACTTTTAAAAGGCTATTGTGACATCCAGAAAGGGTGTAGAAATTTACACTTTCACTAGCAGAGAATTAAAGGGTGTTGTGTGCTATTTTGATAGGCGCTTTTAACACTTTTGGAAAGAAATTGTCCACATGAATTTCTTTTCAGGCATTTTGGTGTGGAAGATGAATTTTATTGACAGATGGTGAACTCTAAAGTGGGGCATCATATGTTTCTTGTAGGTCTCACCCATCCTGGTTTGGGCCAAGATCAAGATGGAATGGTGAGAACGTATTATGGCTTCCACAGTTGAGCTGAGTCTGGGCTGCACCCCCTTATACGGTTGGATTCAAATATTTTTATTTCCTTGGGACATTTTGGATGGTTTTCCTGAGAAGAACCACATCAAAGCAGCATTGGGAAGATTTTTCCAAGAATCCAGTACGGATATGTTCTACCATCTGTTCCCAAGAGAAGGATGAAGGGGAGGTCTATGGGGAAAGTGTCCACCTGCTCTTCCAAGAGCTCAGGAGCACTTATCTTGAGCTTGCTGGTGCTGAGGAATGTGGCATATCTCTGAAACAAAGTGAACCACAGAGACGAACTAAAAATATCACCCTGACTTGTTTTTCTGTCATGTGCATTACCTGATCTTTAGGAAACCCCAACACAATCCAACTGGCCAATGAAGCCCTCATATCCTCTGTTTTTTTGGAGAGGGACAAGCAAGTCAATGTGTTTCACTTTGCTGCATAGGACGTCTGAGTCATTAAACCTTTTTCTAAAGTAAAGCCCCAACGAGGAATGTATGCCTCCTTTTAATCTGAAACAGCTTTGCCCTGAGGCTTCCATTTTAAGACAAAATGCTTTGGTGTTCTTAGAGCTCTTGGCCAGGGCTTTTCTTCCTGAGACTGCTTCCGAGCCTGGCTTGCCGCTAAGCGCTTCTTGTAAAATATGGTAAGTATAGGCCCTCAGAAATGCTTTCCTTGGGGGAGGGAAGAAGAAAGAGTTGTGCAAGATAGACAGCTGAGCACACATAATGATTGCCATATGTCAAAGGATTTCAAGCCTTTACAATGGACTTGGGCAGTGCTTTGCTAAGTGTTCCCATAAAACAACTGCTTTTATAGGTTTCTGAGGTCTTAGCAATGGAAAACATGGATTCCTGATCTTTCCATGTCTTGCTTAGTTTTACCATGCCTTTGTTCAGAGGATTTAGGGACTGTCCTCCACCGGCACCAACCAGAACCTGATCTGGATCATCCAGTAGGGCCCATGAGTTACAATAAGGCATTTTTCTCATGATATTCCCAATTTCATTAAACCTTTAGAAAAGTATGTAAAGTTGTCTTTTAAGTAAACTTTAGTACCCTTGGAGACAAAGTTGACAAAAATCATGACCAAATGAGCCCCTATCCCACTTTTCCCATCCCTCCTGCCCTTCAGTGGGAAAATGAGGTGATTAATTTGATAATGAGGCAAAAAAAAAAAAAAAAGTCCTCAAATGGGAAGAATGTACTCAAGTTAATAACTTCCCTTGTATCTAAGCCCTAATCCTGGCAAATTCCCCATGAAGGCCTCCTCACAGTCTAAAATGTTGCTGCTGGCTTCTGTATTTTAGGAAAAGGCAAAGATGCTTCCAGTGGCTCCAAGGAAGAGATTTGATGAAGTTCGTCAAATCAAGGAAATAGAGAGCTCCGCCCCACATACCTCTTCACAAATTGTAAACTGCATCTCTCCACCTAACAAAAGCTAAGCAGGTTTTGCATGTTCAAAGGAGAATTCAGCAAAGTCCTTATTCTTCTAAAACATGTTTCCTGGACTGAGAGACAGATATGAGAAATAAACAAATAAGATCTCTACTTATTTCATTAAATGCTGTTAAGGATATAAACAGAAGGGGTGCAAAACAGTGACTGAGGGGAAAGTGTCCTCTTGAGGTGGAGTGGCCTACCGAGGTCTCTCCAAAGAGAGACCAATACATATTCTCCATACAGAATGATGGGCTGCCCGGGAGACCCTCCTAGACCTTACTGTGGAAACAAGCTTGGATTTCAGCAAACTCTAGGTAATATTAAGGCCTTCAAGGTTACATAAGTCCAGAATGGATCTTTGCGCCTGGGATTTGGAAAGCCGTATGTCAATAAAGGGAGATTCACATCAAGAGAGATGCCAAGTCACAAGTTTGCATAAGGAAACAAAGGCATAGCACAAAAATACTCACCATTAAAATCGTCCCTTCTCAGACAGCCCTCTCTGTTTAACATTATTTCCTGTCCCAATCCATCTGGTCAACATCTTTGTTGGTCCATCTCATGGTGATTGTACAGTGTAACTCTCAGACAACACAATGCAAATACAAGGCAAATTGCAAAATGAAGTTGCAAACTTTGCAAAGAATGCAAGAGTTCTTGGAGTCCCTGAAAGTCGAAGAATCAAATTAGCTAGACCCAAAGCCATGGACTAAGGGGGATTAGGCAGGGTTTAATCAAAAAAGAAAATCAACCAGATCGAGTATGTAATTGGGGCATTAAAAGAGAATGATTTGAATATCCAAGATTAAGATTAAGAGAGGCCTTTAGGAAAATTTGCGAAAGCCTTAAGTAATTTTATAAAAGAGACATAGAGAGATAGAGACTTTATGACAATGTTGCAAAACTTCAAGGCAAACTGAATTTTGCCATTATATAATTTTGTCAGAACTGAGGAAAAATACTCAATTCATGTTGTATATTTCCCAAGAGGGCAAAGTTTGAATCTGGCCCTGTATTTTGTTAAATATCAAATAAAATAAGCTTGTTTTCATAATGCCAGTTTGGTTTTTCAAGTTAAAGCTCCAAGTAACTGTTTTCTACAATTTATTTTGAAAAATGTATTCCCTAGTTTTCATGGATTCATGTTACGTAGCATTTTTCCAGCACCAATTATCTTCGGATAATGAAGACCTCCTGTGCTGACAGTTAGGAATGTGCTGTCTCTGCACGTTAAGATGGTGGCCCTGAGTCACTCACTGATGCCCACGCACCTAGATGTACTTCCCAAAAGGGAGATGGCTCTCCTGACTGTTCACACTCTCCCTGGTCCCTCACCGTATGGGAAGGGCTGTCTGGGAAAAGAAGAAAGTTGGGTCTAAGACCCATTAGTTTCAGCCAACTGAATTAATCAGCCATAGTCCAGCCAGCAAAGAAAGACACTTACCCCCAAGGAGAAATATTTCTGCTGAGCAAGAACTTGCAGAAACTACATTTAAAATTTCCTAGTCCCAGGAATTTTCAGATGTCTGCATAACAGTGTGAAGACTTCCCAGATGGAGGATTTATTCTGTTCAGGAATTATAAACATGAAATAAGTACTTGAAATTCCTTTCCACCCTGTCTTTGAGAATGCCTGTCTGTGGACACCTCTTCAGAAACTTGCTGAGGCAGAGCCAAGAGCTTAGGACTTGGTGTCCAAGAGACTTGGGACCGTATCCAGGTTTCTCCACATTCTAATTGTGTGACCTTGAACTTAGAGACTTACCCTCTCATTGTCTCAACTGTAAAGTTGAGCATAGCAACATTAACCCCCTTACAAGGCAGTTGTGAGAAGTAAGGCGGGCAGTGCAGGGAAAGAGCTCAGCACTGTGCCTGGTGAGGAGCGAGCACATGGTTCACACTCACCGGTGGTACCAGAGCAACGGCGACTGAAAAGAGGTTACACCTTACAACTCTAAGTCACTGTCACAGTATGAAAAGTGAAGATCTAGAGATGCTACAAGGATTTTGTGGTCATAGTAGCTTCTCATTCTTAGCTCACATAGCAGATCATGTGAGGCACACAGTGCTTTGTGTACTAAGCAACATATTTAAGCTTTATTCTGTGGGGGGAGGGAGGAAGCCTTGGAAAAGTTTTAATTAATGGTGGAAAAAAGGAGAATTACTATAATAATATTAGCTAACATTTACTGTATGCTTAGTTTATAGCAGGCACTGTTCATAGCACTTTATAAATAATAATACATTTAATTCTCACACAATCCTACAAGGTAGGGACTATTAGCGATCTCCATTTTACAGATAGAAAATTGGGAAACAGAGAGGTTAAATGGCAGAGTCAGTATCTGAACTAAGGAAGTAGGGCTTCAGAACCAGTGCTTGTAACTGCTCATCTGTAGTGTCCCGTACAAGTGTCATCCTCACGTTTGCATTTAGAAGAGCCCAAATGGAGGCAAGGTTGTGGGTCAGGCGGTTGAAAGAGTTCAGAAGAAAGATGGTGAAAATGTGACCTCGGATTTTGTAGTGGAAGGAGCAGGATGGCACAATTTCAAAGGCCCGGACACAGGCAGAAATAAACGTTGCTTGCTACAGAACCTGGAGGGGTAGGTGTTGCCGGGAGGTGATGAGAAGAAAAGTTAGTTTCTGCTTTGGGCAGCCACTGGTGTGAATAGAAAAGATTTATAAAGGAGCAGACCTGGGACAGGGGGAAGGAGGCTAAGAAGTTCTGTTATGAACACAAGAGGTCCGAAGTTCTAGAAAACATCCACAGAGAAATGTAAAAGTTTTTTTTGTTTGTTTGTTTTAAGCCAGATAAATGCCAGGAATTCTAGGGAGGAAGCAACAAAGTTTACCATCAAAAAAACAATCAAGAAAATCCAAGAATGGGAGAGAATATTGGTAAATTATAAACCTAAGAAGTGGCTTGTATCTAAGATATATAAAGAACTGCTACAACTCAGCAATAAAATAGCCCAGTTTTTTAAAACGGGCAAAGAATCTAAACAGATATTGCTCCAAAGAAAATACACAAATGGCCCATAAGCACATGAGAAGGTGCTGGACACCATTAGCCGTTAGGGAAATGCACATTAAAACCACGGTGACATACTACTCCACACCGACTGGGATGGCTAACAGCGAGTACTGGTGAGGATGTGAGGTTGGAATGTTCATACAATGCTGGTGGAAATGTAAAATGGTGCCGCCACTTTGGAAAATGGTTTGGTAGTTCCTCAAAATGTTAAACATGATGTTGCCACATGATCTGGCAGTTCCATTCCTATATACCCATCCAAGAGAAATAAAAACTCATGTTCACAGCAGCATTGTTCATCACAGTCAAAAAGTAGCAACAACCCAAGTGTCCATGAACTGATGAAAGGATAAATAAAATGTGGGATATCCATATAATGGAATATTGTTCAGCAATAAGAGGGGAGGAAGTACTGGTACATGCTACAACACGAATGAACTTTGAAAACATTACGCTAAGTGGAAGACATCAGACATAAAAGACCACATATTACATGATCACATTTATAGCATATCTTCAGAATAGGCAAATCAATAGGGACAGAAAGTAGATTAGTGGTTGCTTAGGGCTAGGGACTAGGGACAGGGAGGAGGTGGGAAATAGGGGTGACTGCTAATGGGAATGGGGTTTCTTTTTGGGGTGATGAAAATGTTCTAAAAGTAGATTGTGGTGAGAGTTGCTCAACTCTGGGAATATGCAAAAAATGATCAAATTGTACACTTTAAATGAATGAATTGTGTGGTATGTGAATTATATTTCAATAAAGCTGTTTAAAAAATCAATCAGGTAAACAATAGAACTAAATACAGCAGTCTTATATCTATAACTAAATTATGGTGTTTGGACTTAGAGGTTTAACTGAAACATCAAGAGCAAATTTTATTTTGTATTTTTCTTCCTTTCTCTACTACCACTTACCACCAATGTTTTCAGCAATGGATCCACAGAGTTCTACCCTATATTTTTTCTAAATGAATTATTCAAAAGACTTGTGAGTGATATATATGATTACAGAAAAAGCTCCAACTCTCCTAAGTTACTGGCAACCAGCAAGTAAATGAGTTAAATTAATTTTAAACTGGCATTTTCAAATATTTACAGTCTGTCCTTTAATTCCATCATGTTTGAAAGTGGTGTTCTGAAGGACTTACTGAGTCATCACTGCATAATGGATCCAAGCATTAGGTTACTGGTAACTGGAAAGGACTCAACTCAAATTAGTTCTAAATCCATAATCTTATGAGTTTACAAACAAATGTTGCACTTTAAATGAGGTGGGTTGAGAAATTTTCTTCCAAAAACCTCGTCCTTTCAAGAACAACAGAACCTATCACCTTCCCCACACCAGCAGATTTTCCATCATCAGATCTTAGAATAATTTCATTCTTTCTAAAACCAAAAAGCAGTCCTCATTCCAAATTTAATTAATTAGGAGAGTTCCATGGTTTTCGTCAGGCCTCGTGCCACTTGCTTTCACCAAAATGGGTTTCATACATGTCCATGGGGCAATGGTCTGCATTCACTTAAGATGCCTACCGTGTGGTTGGGAATTTTTATTTGAGATTTGGAAAGAAGCAATGGCTCAGACAAGGGCTGTTCTGCTCATATCGCATGTGGGCGACATGATGGGGAGCACGAGAGCTGGCTCTGTGGGACGCCCGGGAGGGTAAGCTGAGTCAGAGTGTGACCGCAAGCTAAGGACTTTGAGCTCTATTTGTGGACACAGGGAGCCCCTTGATGTTTTTACACAGAGAAGTGGAATAATCTGCCGGTGAGATTTATTTCTATTGTATAGGCTCTATATACCACGACCTCAAGTAATGGGCGATATCCGGGAGTGCTTCCTGTGTGCCAACACCATCTTTATAGGATCTTATGCCCTCCCTGCAATCCTTTTATTATCCCTGTTTATAGGTGAGAAGACTGCATTTCAGATAGGTTAGGGAATTGACCCAAAACTACTCAGTTTATAAATTAAAGGCCAGGGCTCAAATTCTCATCTAACTGAAGATTTATTCTACACTGCCTACCCCAGAAGAAGGTGTGCTGACCTGGACCCTCTCCCATCAGTGGGACGTGATAAAGGCTCGAAGCAGATGGAGGTGGGGGGAGGGGAGGAAGGGAGGGGTCAGAGGAAGGAGGCAGGGCAGGGGAGGGATGGGTGGGACAGAGTGACTGAAGGGGCCTTGGGATCTCACTCTCTGCTCCAGCCACCATGTGAGCAATAGAAACACGGGGCAGAGCATCGTCTTCCCCTCTCCTCAAGGGACCACCTCTCTAGTGAATTGTCAGACAACAGCAGTGTGGGGTTCACTGCACAGCAGACCCAAATGGCTGGGAGAGATACTAAAAGCTGGAAGGAAAGGTCAGAGTTTCTCCTGCAAAGTCCATATAGGAGATGGGGAGGATGGTGGGTTTTGAAATGAGACCAACTTCACGCCCTGCCCCTGCATTACATTGGCCATTGTGAACAAAGTACTTAGTGACATCCTGGGTACATTATAAGCACATAAAGGGTGTTGCTTTCTGTTCTTCTCATTACTTCTGTCGCTATTATTCTTTCCAGGCCTGGGTGGGTTTGCTTTTCCTTTGCTTTAATCCAGAGCTGTCCTTCCAAACATTTGAAATAACTGGATCCTGAAACCTACTAGGAAAGAGCCTTCATTTCAAACAAAACCTTGGAGATTTGGAGAAGGTGTTTTGGATGTTTCCTTTTTCTGAGCCTCAATGATGTGCGTGGGTTATATAGACGGGTTAAAATGGGATGCAAGGAATGTCTCCAAGAAAGGAATAAACAGGCCAGGCAAGGACAGTGAAGGAGCCGGGGATGGTGCACATAACACCAGGGGAGGAGCCAAGAGCATGCAGCCACCCTTCTCCGCGCGACAACAGAGCGGGTGGACAGCAGAGTGTTGAGGCTACCAAGACGTAGACCAGGGTGTGACCCCGCTCTGCCACCGACTAGCTGTGGGACCTCAGGCCTCTGACTTGACCTCCTCATGCCTTAGCTTTCTCTTCAGTAAAATGGGAATAAAACTAACCTCACGGGAGCCTTTTGAGGCTTGCTGGCACAGTGCCTGGAATAGTAAGTGTGTAGCCAATGGAAACAATCAAAATAAACTACTCTGAATGCAAGCCCTGGAACCGCCTAATGATGATGTAGGTATTGACATCCTTGCTTTACAAACGAGGAGACTGAGGCTGTGCAGGTTAAGCTTCTTGTGTAAAATGAGGCTGTCTGTACTTACTTCACGGTGGCGTGGTTGTGACAATTATTCATTCACAGACATTATGTGAGTGCTGGGGCACTGAAGTGAGTAAGACAAACCAAATTCCTGTTTTTTATAGCACTTTTATTCTCATCCAAGGCAGACCATAAAGAAGACCGGGCAATGCAAGTAACGGTGAGGGCTCCAATAGAAAAGAAACAGGATCATGGGACGGGACGTGACTGGGGGATACTTAAGTTTTGGTGGCCCAGAAAGTTCTCCCTTAGGAGGGGATGAATCAGCTGAGACCAGAACCACAAAAAGGTGCCGGCTAGGGGAGGACCCTGGAGAAGAGCATTCCAGGTGGAAGAGCAGCCAGCACCAGGGTGCCGGGCAGGCACGAGGCTAGCGTGCTGCAGGACGGAACGCGGCCCTTTGTGGGAAGAAGGTGGTAGTGGGAGGTTGGATAGAAAGACAGGAGAAAAAACTGCAGATTATCAGAGTCCAGGGAAAGAGCTTGGGCTTTTTTTCCTTAAGTACAATGGGAAGATTTGTTATAAGGATTTTTTTTTCCTCAGAATTTTATTATGAAAAATATCAAACATACAAAGGAGTGAAAAGAATTTTACAGGTGAACTCCCATATAGCTACCACCCAAATTCACAGTGAACATTTTACTGAATTTTCTTTATCGTATGTCTAGTCATCCTTCTATCCACCCATTAGTCTATCTGATATTTGTTATGCATTTCGAAGGAAGCTGGAGGCTTCAGGGCACCTCCCATGGTTAGATGAGCGAAGGGACACCACACGACCTGTCTTCTGTGAAGAAGAATCCGGGGTGGGGTGGGGTGTGAGGAGCTACACAGAGACCCCTGAATAGGCTACTGGAGCTGCTCGGTGGAGAGGCTTTCATGGCTTGTGCTCAGGCTGGTGGTGGAGGCAGAAGGCAGAAGGACAATTCTGAATGTGCTTTGGAGGGTGGTCATTAGGACTTTCTGGGAGATCGGACATGGGGTGGGAAGAGACGAGTCAAAGGTGATTCATGAACACCTGGCGTATGCCCCAGGTGACCTGGTGGTGGAGGCAGAAGGCAGAAGGACAATTCTGAATGTGCTTTGGAGGGTGGTCATTAGTCTGGGAGATCGGACATGGGGTGGGAAGAGACGAGTCAAAGGTGATTCATGAACACCTGGCGTATGCCCCAGGTGATGGTGCTGGGGCTGATGAGGCCGCTCACTGAGATGAGAAAACAGGGAGGAGCAGGGCTGGAGGAGAAAACACAGAGATCTGTTTGGGGCACGTGAAGGCTGATCTGCCTCTAATCCATCCAGTGGGTAAGTAAAAGAACAGCTGCATCTGTGAGTCTGGAGCTCAGTGGAGGAGTCTGGCTAGAGAGGTGACCCTGGGAGTCAGCAGGGGGACTGAATGAGGTGACCTAGGGAGGAGGGCAGATGGGGAGGAGAAAAGGTCTCAGGCCTCCGTGCTGGGATATGCTGGTGTGGGAGGAGGTGAGAGGAGGAAAACCAGCTACAGAGATGGAAGGAGGAAGGCACAGGAGAGGGGGTGCCGGGGGAGCTAAGAGGTGACAGGGTTTCAGGAACTTGTGGCTGAGAGCATGAGCAAGATGAGGATAGGAAAGCAGACACTGGACTGGCCCCATGGAGGCTCTTGGTGGTGTCAAAAAGAGCCACCTCTCTCTCTCAGTGGAGAAGAAATCCACCTTGGCATGTGTTGAAGAATGTCACCAGAAAGCAGAGACAGGGACCACTGCCAAGTAACTTAAGAAGTTTTACTGTGCAGGTGAGAAGCAAAGTGGGTGATGGTTGGAGGAGGAGAGTCAAGAGAAGGTCTTTAAAATGGGAGCGCTGAGGGCTGTGTGCGCTCGGGAACAATCTCATAGGGAGGAAGGAACTGCCGATGCGAGAGGCAGGCAGAAACTCAAGAGCAGAGTCCTTGAGCAGGCGACAGGGGGTGGGAGGTGGGCACATGTAGACTGCCTTTGATAGGACGGGGACACTTCATGATGGCAGCAGAAGAGGACACAGAGAGAGGACAGCTGAGACGGGCGGGTAGATTTTGTGGGAAGATGGCAGCATCCCTGCCGGACACTTGTGTTGTCCATCTGGAGAGACAAGCTCGTGAGCTGAGCTGAAAAGGTGGAGAGAGGTGTGACGAGGGGGTTCTGGGGGTCAGGAAAGCCAACACGTGGTGGAAGTGCAGTGAGATCATCAGCTCGTGGGCACCGCCCTTTCTAGACGTGTTGTCAGGAATCAGAGTGTGAATAGTGAAGTGGTTGGTGTTTTGCTCCAACGATGTTCACCTCCTTGGAGAGAGGCAGAGCGTAAACAAAAATCTGTGCTGAACCAGAAGTTGAGGCTTAGTCGGGAGGGTATGACTGAGGTGGGAAGGGAGTTTGTGGGTGATTTCAATACTGCAATGATGGGCAGGGAAGACACGGCACTGTGTGATACCAGTCGACGAGTGGCCACGAAGGAGGATTAAGCAAGCACAGCTGCGGCATACATCATTGGCACCTGTGCTGTGTAAACCACATGTGAGGTGATCAGCAGTGTGACACTTCTAGACTGCTGCCCTGGCATGTGAACGGACACTGGCAGCTACTTAGAAATCCATGCAAACCATGTTGCCCAAGCAACTACAGCCAGAAAGCTCCTTTCCCCTCTACAGCCAAGACGTGTGGAAAGGTCTGATCTAGTCCAAATCAGACTCTGTCTCACCTGCACAGGAGGAAGATGGAACCTCTTCCATAGGAAAAGTGTGGGACTCTTTTTAAGATCATGGCAGCTTCCCAGGTCTCTACTTGACCCCTCAGTCCAACCCTGAATTAAAGAATTCAGTGCCCCACACAGAATCCAGTGAGTAAACCTCATAAGGGGGTAGAGGACCCCTTGGGAATTACCCGCCCTCTGAGTAGCACTACAGAATGTGCATGTCCTAGAAGCAGAGGGCCGAAACGTCATGTGATGTGATGCAACTCTATTTTAATTGCCGATGTGTAAGGAGCTAGTCAGATGGATGGATTATTTATTTATGCACTTCTTGTCCAAAATGGGAATTAATCTGGCTTGGCAGAGAGGAATGGTGGGAGCATAAGTATGACATGAGATGTAACAGTTCCGATCAAGGGCTCTGGAATAAAACTGTCTAGGTTTAGCCTTTTGACCTCAGACAATTTGCTTTCTTCTGTGTATCTTAGCTTCTTTTGTGAAATGCAGAGAGTTGCAGTGTCTGTCTCAAAGGGCTGTCATGATTACATGTATAAAGCACTTAGCACTGTATTTAGCTCATATTAATTACTCAGTTGCATTGCTTCTTCCTTCTTCTCCTCCCCTCATCCTCATTATTATTATCATTATTATTATAATTTTGATTATTAATCATTGAACTGTTAGTACCTTGATATCAAAGTAGCTCTTATGCAATTGCAATTAAAAGATGCACAGACATAATTATGCTGCGGGTGTATTGACTGAGGGATGGGTCTCACTGAATGGGGTTTAGGAAGATTTGAGTGTGTAGAGAGAATAGAAGAGAATCTTCAGACAAAGAATGCCTCTTGTTGAGAAAAGCTGTTACGGACTGAATGTGTGTCCCCCCAAAATTCGTACATTGAAGCCCTAACCCCCCATGTGACTGTACTGGAGACAGAGCCTTTAAGGAGGTGATTGAGGTTCATTGAGGTCATACATTTGGAGCCCTGATCTGCTAGAACTGGTGTCCTTACACAGAGGAAGAGACACTGGAGATTGCTCTCTCTCAGCCATGTGAGGACACAGCAAGAAGGTCATCACCTGCGAGCCAGGAAGAGGACCCTTACCAGAAACCCACACTGCTAGACCTTAATCTGGGGATTCTAGCCTCCGGAACTGTGGAAAAATTTCTATTGTTTAAGCCACCTAGTGTATGGCATTTTGTTGTAGCAGCCCCAGCAGACTAATACAGAGGGAAGATGGTGTGTCCAGTGTCTAGTGTGTCATGAATTAACTGAGAACTTTGTAAGTCAAGTTTATTTCTACCTTATCTCCCACTGCCTTATCAACCTTCTGTGACCTCCCCTCCACCTCTGCCCACTAAACTCTTACTCCACTGAGACTGGTACTAAGCCCAAGGACGGGTTTGATTCAGTAGATGGGGGTGAGGCTTAGAAATGTACATTCTTAGAAGGTTCTCCAGATGTTCTTGAAATCCTGAAATTGTGATGCAAAATATCATGTGTCTTATGTATAGCTTTCATAAGGTTTTCAAAGGGGTCCTTGACCCAAAAAGTTTAAGAACACTTGCTATAAGCCACTGGTTCTCCAACTTCTCAGCACCATTAATAGCATTAAAGCAGAAGAGAATAGAGGAGTTCAGTGTAGCATGAAAGCTGTTACGGACTGAATGTGTGTCCCCCCAAAATTCGTACATTGAAGCCCTAACCCCCCATGTGACTGTACTGGAGACAGAGCCTTTAAGGAGGTGATTGAGGTTCATTGAGGTCATACATTTGGAGCCCTGATCTGCTAGAACTGGTGTCCTTACACAGAGGAAGAGACACTGGAGATTGCTCTCTCTCAGCCATGTGAGGACACAGCAAGAAGGTCATCACCTGCGAGCCAGGAAGAGGACCCTTACCAGAAACCCACACTGCTAGACCTTAATCTGGGGATTCTAGCCTCCGGAACTGTGGAAAAATTTCTATTGTTTAAGCCACCTAGTGTATGGCATTTTGTTGTAGCAGCCCCAGCAGACTAATACAGAGGGAAGATGGTGTGTCCAGTGTCTAGTGTGTCATGAATTAACTGAGAACTTTGTAAGTCAAGTTTATTTCTACCTTATCTCCCACTGCCTTATCAACCTTCTGTGACCTCCCCTCCACCTCTGCCCACTAAACTCTTACTCCACTGAGACTGGTACTAAGCCCAAGGACGGGTTTGATTCAGTAGATGGGGGTGAGGCTTAGAAATGTACATTCTTAGAAGGTTCTCCAGATGTTCTTGAAATCCTGAAATTGTGATGCAAAATATCATGTGTCTTATGTATAGCTTTCATAAGGTTTTCAAAGGGGTCCTTGACCCAAAAAGTTTAAGAACACTTGCTATAAGCCACTGGTTCTCCAACTTCTCAGCACCATTAATAGCATTAAAGCAGAAGAGAATAGAGGAGTTCAGTGCAGCATGTATATATATACACACACACACACACACATATATATACACACACACACACACACACACACACATATATATATATATATAGTGATTATTTCTAAGAAGTTTGGTAGTAGTATTGTTACTAGAATGAGTATGAGGTATTAACATAATAGTAAAAATCATTGAAATATTACCAGCTGATAATTATTGAACTACTGTATACCACATCCTGTGCAATTAGAACTATTACCTGATTTAGATGTGTTGTTTCATTTAAACCTCAAAACAACACTGTGACGTGGGTTCTGTTACTAACCCCATCACACAGATGAGAAAACTGAGGAATGCTAAAGGGCCATGAAAAATGATTACGTTGTATATTGTTGAATATACTGATTACCCTGACTTGAGCATCACGTATTGAACACAAGTATTGATATTCAATTCTGTACCCCACACATATGTACAATCAACGATGTTACAGTATAAAGAAAAAGAGAGAGAGAGAGAGAGAGAGAGAGAGAGAGAGAGGAGAGAGAGAGAGAGAAAGAAAACCGAAGCTTAAGACTATCAGGTATTTTAACAAAATTTCGCAAGGGGTAAGTCGTGAAGCTATGACTCAAATCTATCTAGTCTGACTTCAAAGACCTTCCAGTATGTAACATTTGTATTTATATTCCTTTTAGTGGTCTCAGAGTAGTATGTTAAATGTGACATACCATAGCATAGCAACACTAAAACTAAAAGTAATACTGAGAACTAAAATAATACTAAAATTATGGGCAGATGCTTTGTTGTTATTGTTACAAGTTAAGGAGAGGTGCATGTTATATTTTCGTTTATATTATCTGGTTGCAAATTGGTACTAAACTTCAATATAGCTCCCTCTAATATAGTTGTTGCTATCCATTTGAGAGATAGTAATTTATTATGGTATCATTATTGTTTCTGAAATTAAAAAAATAAAAGAAAATATAGTACATATTACTATTTACCCTGATATTAGAAGTACATTATAGTATAGCATTATAATAATCCTGTTAATAATTTAAACAATGTCAATCTCTCAGCAGCACACACTATTCACGTATTATTGTACTGCATCTATATGCACTATATCCTTTTATACTATATCTATTATATTTACCATTATCTATTATAGTAAAGAATAATAATATGATTGATGGTAAATACAGGCAGCATAGAATACCACACTGCTCTAAATCTACAAATTACAAATATTAAGACTCTCATAATGTGTGTGGTCAATCAGAATATTATTTTATTACTGCGCCAAACTAAAATGCATTGTGGTATATTAAATTAGCACATATATATTTAAATAGTATATCTCTTCAGTGAATACCTGCTATTTAAGTTTTAGCATGGTTGTGTTAGCATTTTTGCTACAATTATAGATATGACACACTGATTATTATACAAGGAGATTTCCTTCAGTTTAAAAGTAAGCATGACATGGTTTAGTGGTAAAATCATTACAAATGCTAAAAGTATAGGGACATCATATAGAGTGGTATAGCAAAGGGATTACTTCCAACATCAGAGATGGCACAGAACCTAAATGATCTCTGAGTGTCTGGCAATTTTCAAGATTTAGTGACGTAAAAATGAGGAAGTCACAGTCCATAGTTCTGTGCTTGTGTGATGCCTCTTTATTTCACTGTAAAGCTGCATTCACAAAGGTGGCTTCCCATATGCAGGATATATTACAGTGTAGACCAGTGGGCTCCATATTAGCACTTTTGCTGTTGCTACTAAAACTGTAGGTGGCATTAGCATAGTAGCTGTGTTGTTCTCATAACTAGAAGTACAGTAGGACTACTTACAAGGGAGAATAGCGTTATTGCTAGGAAAAATAGATGGAGCAATTCCATTGCTACCGGAATTGATGATACAGTGGCACTGGTACACTATATTGTGAATTAGAGACACTGCCAATTTTTCTGTTAGAACAGTATATGGAATAATACAGTAGTAATGCTGGTTCCAGTATTATGGATAGTATAATGCAACACGGCTGAGTGAAATTGCTCTTTCCTGAGTCTTGATGACAGCCCATGGTATGGAAAGAGAGTGACATGGTAAAAGCTGACACAGTGGCAAAGTGAACAGAACACAGGCTCTGGGGTCCATTAAGCTGCCTTCAAATCCTGGCTTTGTCCATCATGGCTTGTGCGATGTGGTCAAGTAGTGTGATCTCTCTGACCCTTAGACTTGTCATCTGCAGCGTGAGCCTGCTCATGGCATGTGCCCGTGCTTACCATGAAGGATTATGTGAAATAATGATTGCGAAGTGCTTTCCACAGTCAGCACTGAATAAATGGTCTCACCTTTACCCCATGATCATTGCTCCAGCTTGAAGATTATGCGTTAGCATAACCGAATAGCACATTTGAGGACAATATTGAATCATTCATAAATATAAGGATGGTATGCCTATAATTTCATACTCTCCTTGATGTTACGGTTAGTAGGGACTTATCATGCCATGGTGACAATAGCTTATTAAAAAGATGCCATTCTCATCTCTCTTTTCACAGTTTATTGTTAATCATTTGGAGCTAGGATAATTACAATATGGTGTTTGGTATAGGATCTTGTGGTAGGATTTTTGTTAACAAGATTCTTGGCATCCTAACACAGTGGGATATAGCAGTAATACGACACACGATATTATAGTTTAGGGCCACACGGCACAGCATAGGTTGAGGGAAGTAACTGTGCTTTGAGGCAGCCAATGCTGGCAGCAGCAATGTGATTTTATGCTTTGCTTTATTATATATAATTGTGGGAACCAAAATGATAATATGCTGTGCTGAACTGCACTATGTCAGACTGAACCCTTTGCCTTACAATTCAAGTGGCAGTAATGCTAGCAAACTATAGTGAATTACGCTCTTTATATTCATAGTTACATGAATATAAAGACATTAGATTATACTATGGTACTTACAGTGTTTGAAATAATGCTAGTTTGTATGATGCTGAAGTAAAAACTGTACTATCACGTTTGTACTGTAGTGGCTCCAATACCCATATCCCATAGCACTGACGCTATTTTAGTGTACACATTCATAATGTTGCAAGGATATTCCTAATTCATCATATCATGAGAGCTTCAAATACTGGCAGAAGCAATATTCTAAATCAGAGGGTTGAGAGACCAGGGCTCA
>NW_007736896.1:19467-24687 GCF_000696425.1 Galeopterus variegatus
AGCGGGAACCGGTCTGTATGTGGGATCCGAACCCTCGGCGGGAGCGCCACCAGGCCGGCCCGAGCCTTAGTTTTCTCATCAGTGAAATGGGAATAGTACCAGGTGCACCATCCAGTGTTCTCAAGATTTACATGAAATGATGATGTCAAGTGCTTGCCATGCTACCTTGTAAAAAGACAGCTTCAATAAATGGTATTGTGAGGATCGTTTATTCACTCAGCAAACACTTCCTGGGTGTCACTGAAGCTGGGGAGCTATTCCAAGCTCTGGCGATATGGCAGTGAACACAGACGTCGCCCTGCAGGATGTGAGGAAGGGACTCTGACAGTAACTGAGAAAACATCAGACACTCATCAGGATCATGCATGAATGAAAACAGTGGGCATTGAGAGAGGATTCCTAGGTGTTCAGTGGCAGACTGCTGAGGTCTGGATGACAAGAAGGAGCCCACCACCTAAATATATTAAGACATAAAGTAGGTGGATTTTTTTTTAATTGAATGTAGTTTAGTATCTCATACTGTGTGAAGGATCCTTAGCATTGGTGTGATCAACAACCCCATTTAAATGCCACAGGAGGATCCAGAAAGTTCATGGCATCTATTAATTTGTAAAGACAAAACTCTTAATCATCATTAAAGGATTAGAGCAGGGTTTCTCAACTTTGGTACTATTGAATATTTGGTCAAACAATTCTTTCTTGTGGGGGGCTGTCCTGGGCGTTGTAGGATGTAGCAACATCTCTGGCCTCTACCCACGAGATGCTGGTAGCACCGCCCCTTCTCCCAAACTGTGACAATTGAAAATGTCTCCAGACATTGCCAATATCCCCTGGGGTACGATATTGTCCAGGGTTTGTAACCACTTGATTAAGGGAAATAATGCCTGCAGAGCCCCCAGCAGGAACTTGGGTTTCTACCAGCTGGATTTATGCAACAAAGTCACATTAGAANAGCCCCCAGCAGGAACTTGGGTTTCTACCAGCTGGATTTATGCAACAAAGTCACATTAGAAAAAATGCCCACAACTGACTCCCCCAAATACATGTGCCAATTAGAGGCAACTTCACAAAGTTCTTAAATTGAAGACACTGCAAATGACCCTCAATGGTCTGTTAAATTATCATGACCTCCAATACTGATAGTAATGAAGCTGTGCTCTTCTGCCTATACTTTTAAAATTTTATTAAACTACACAGTCTCCTATAACACGAGCAATAGTATTACTATCCTCTGCAGTGCTGTACTGTTCATAATTTAAATAATGCTACATTTTCTCTTTCTAAAATATTTCACACACTAAATAGTAGTCTTTACCAACACCATTACTACCATATTTTAGTGTGCTACATTGTAATACTGTGTTCTCCTCAGTACTGCTAATGAAGAAATGCCCACAACTGACTCCCCCAAATACATGTGCCAATTAGAGGCAACTTCACAAAGTTCTCAAATTGAAGACACTGCAAATGACCCTCAATGGTCTGTTAAATTATCATGACCTCCAGTACTGATAGTAATGAAGCTGTGCTCTTCTGCCTATAATTTTAAAATTTTATTAAACTACACAGTCTCCTATAACACGAGCAATAGTATTACTATCCTCTGCAGTGCTGTACTGTTCATAATTTAAATAATAATGCTACATTTCCTCTTTCTAAAATATTTCACACACTAATAGTAGTCTTTACCAACACCTTTACTACCATATTTTAGTGTGCTACATTGTAATACTGTGTTCTCCTCAGTACTGCTAATGAAAGTATAGTACATGGAGCTACCCAGTATTTAATTTTAAAACAAAGTTATCACATATTATCTTGACTATGCTGCATTTTGCTATTCTACCCTCGATAAATATTGCAATTCTTCTACTATGCTTTTATGAACTCTACCTCGTATATACGTATAAATGTATTTTTTATAATTACGTGTATACATACATATATATGAAATATTTCTCAATTTTAGGAAGAATATTGCTACAATATTACACTATGGTTAGCTGTAGATGCCTTCTGAATCTGTTACTAATTATACTAAATGTTACGGCCTGAAATTTTAGTAACTAATTGTGCTACATCATGCTATATTAAACCATATCACACTGTAGTCCATCTCAATAATTAGTGGTAAACTATACATTCTAATAAAAAGTTCTCTGATACGATACTTCTGGATATTGTTGGTATCAATCACATTAATATTGCATACAGAAATCTCCTACTTCAAACTCAATGACAGAATAATATTCGATGACTCCTTGCCCTTTGCAGCAACAACGACATCCCCGGGCAGCACTACACCACAGGGGTGCACACGATCGCCCCGTGTCGGTAGCACTGCTTTTACTGCTGCTACTACTAACTTGCCTACTTGCTTAAATGTTTATTGAGGGTCCACTCTGACTCACTCTTCTTGGAGATGGGAATATAGCAGTAAGGACAAAATCCCTGCCTTTTTGGTGCTTATATGCTCCTGGGGAGAGACAGACAATAAATAATTCCAAAATAACTGCTGTGGCTCTGACTCACTCTTCTTGGAGATGGGAATATAGCAGTAAGGACAAAATCCCTGCCTCTTTGGTGCTTATATGCTCCTGGGGAGAGACAGACAATAAATAATTCCAAAATAACTGCTGTGGAGGAGATCTACTCAACAACGGGCCGAGAGGAGAAGCCCTTGCGGGTTCATCTCTGAGTGGTTCAATGTTTTTGGTTTGAGAAGCTGAGTCAGTGGGGAGAAAAAGGTTTGGTAGAGGAGGATAGAGAGTTGCACTTAAGACACATTAAATTTGAGAAAATTATTCAATATCCAGATACATAAATTGTATGTCCAGTTGCTTGGTGCTGTAGTGGGAAGAGAATTTGAGGAGCCTGGTGGGTTATTCACACCAATGTGATGCCAGGTGACGCCATGAAGCACGGTCTGATTCAACTATGCTATCTTTATGTTACAAGCAATGTAATAAAAATCAAGCCACTCCACTGTTAAGAATGGGATAGAGGGTGAAGTTATAAATATCTATATTATGATATTTTGCAACATTAATATTAAATTATGGGCATTGCAACATATTTGCCTTATTGTTACTAGTTCTTTAGACTAGAAAATGGTAGGTCATATATTATTTTTGTTAAAAGTTACATTATAATATGATTGCTCTCTCTTATAAATCACTTAAATCTATGAAAAGTTCACCTTTCTTAGTCTGAGGGTACTTCAAAAAGTTCATGGAAAGATTCTATCTTTCCATAGATTTCATGGGGAAAATGTTGATGGGAAAATAAAATTAAAGGATAATACGAATCTTTCCTTGAACTTTTTCAAGTACCCTTGTATTAAGCTTAACTTTCCTCTGACCATCACCTTAGGTATAAATGGAATATCTTTATACTTGTGAATTCATGTGTTTAGGGAGTTTAGAGACTTATCATTCCACCGTAATAAATTGTGACTCATCTGATATTGATATATCATTGTAAATACAACACATTTTGATATTTGTATGAGCAACAAATTAACTCATTCACTTAGTGCACATTTGTGAATAACAGCAATGAGCACAATTCTATAGCCCCACAGGTTGTTAAAGTTTTGACAGGTTAGCACGTATTAGTGTCGTTATATCAAGAATAGCACTGGAGGCATAGTAATTTAAACAAGTACAAGAGTATTTCAAAAAGTTCGTGGAAAAATAGAACTAAAAGATAATACTAATCTTTCCATGAACTTTTTTAAAGTACCCTTTAAAAAGTACCCTTGTTTAACAGTATAGTGCTGTTATTCCTATAAACACTGGAATCATGTTAGTATAAAATAGTATGATAACATCAGTTTTTCTAAAATATTAACAGGGTAATGTGGATCTTAGAAGAGCTTAAGTGGTATTCTCCAGATGACTCTTAGATGTCTGTCCTATAAAGTAAAGCCTTCTCTACCTAAGCATGGAAATTATTCCACTTTATTTGGTAACCGTGATCCAACGGAATCTGTTTTCTTTGGTTCAGGATCCAGTGTTGTAGAAATGCTTGCAGGTCTGGGTAGTTTCACATCTTGAAATATTTGAGATCTAATTTCATCTCTTGTTTATGGGGAAAGCCAGAAGCCAAATGCTTAAGCAATAAGCTTGAGAATCATTTTTAGTTGTTCTTTTCTCCTTCAAGTCTTCTCAGAATGAATTCCTAGGATTTATGACTTCTTTATTTCTATTCCCAAATACTTCAACACTTGAATATTATGAGAGTTTGTGTTCTCATCCAAATTATGATCTCTATTGAAGTTTGGTTCAACAGATTTGAGTTCTGTGTAATAAACTCTTCCCATGTAGATGATATTTTGATTTACTTCTGTAAATATTTTTATAACAGAATGGAGCATCTAAACAATTGTTAGTTAAATATTTGTCTGAATCTGCTTGAGAACAAAGGCTCTCCCAACAACCATCCTTTACTGGTTTCTGGAAGGGGTGACTTTTTCCCCATGAATTATTTTTTAGTCTGTACTCTCAGTAACAAAGTGATGATAAAATCCAAACAAGGAGATTATGATTTTAATATACTTTATTTAAAAAGTACACAGTTTTAAATTAGTTTCAATGGGTTTCAAGCAGAAGGGACACTGCCTACCACTTGCAGTCCCATTTCTGATGAAGGGTGATTATCATGTGGCAAACTCACATTTGCATGAGTGGCAAAATAAAAAGATAACTTCTTTGTCGACATATCGTTAAGAGGTTATATCACACACAGTTTAAAATCATGAGATGCTGATGGTTGGACTATACTTCATGTTTCCTATGTTGCACCATATTTTGGTTCACAGTTTATCCATGATTTAGCATGCCAAGAGAACATCTCAGTCAGTGTCACCTTGAGAAGAGCATCAAAAGCAGAGGGAGCAGGAGGAGGACTGCCTCGGCCTGGAGACTCAGCGCACCCCCACACTCCCGTGCATTCTCCTACGGGGAAAGGCAGGGTGTGGTTAGAGCAGAAATGGCTCCCACAATCCCTTAATTTTTTCAAGCCAGATTGATTCCCCAACCTCTCTCCCTTTTCCAGTATAAGAACAAAGTCTTCTGGGATCTAGATCATGTGGGGATATGGATCTGTCTAAACTTTATCAAGTTAGAGAAGAGAATCTCTGATTTCTGTTGTCAATGCATAAAATATTCTAAATTACTCTTTGCATATTATCATGTAGAGCATTCAAGAGGTAAAGGG